>NW_025407945.1:0-206499 GCF_008403515.1 Naegleria fowleri
CAAACCCAAGCAAACCCAAACCCAAACAAACCCAAACAAACCCAAACCCAAACCCAAACCCAAACCCAAACAAACCCAAACCCAAACCCAAACCCAAACCCAAACCCAAACCCAAACCCAAACCCAAACCCAAACCCAAACCCAAACCCAAACCCAAACCCAAACCCAAACCCAAACCCAAACCCAAACCCAAACCCAAACCCAAACCCAAACCCAAACCCAAACCCAAACCCAAACCCAAACCCAAACCCAAACCCAAACCCAAACCCAAACCCAAACCCAAACCCAAACCCAAACCCAAACCCAAACCCAAACCCAAACCCAAACCCAAACCCAAACCCAAACCCAAACCCAAACCCAAACCCAAACCCAAACCCAAACCCAAACCCAAACCCAAACCCAAACCCAAACCCAAACCCAAACCCAAACCCAAACCCAAACCCAAACCCAAACCCAAACCCAAACCCAAACCCAAACCCAAACCCAAACCCAAACCCAAACCCAAACCCAAACCCAAACCCAAACCCAAACCCAAACCCAAACCCAAACCCAAACCCAAACCCAAACCCAAACCCAAACCCAAACCCAAACCCAAACCCAAACCCAAACCCAAACCCAAACCCAAACCCAAACCCAAACCCAAACCCAAACCCAAACCCAAACCCAAACCCAAACCCAAACCCAAACCCAAACCCAAACCCAAACCCAAACCCAAACCCAAACCCAAACCCAAACCCAAACCCAAACCCAAACCCAAACCCAAACCCAAACCCAAACCCAAACCCAAACCCAAACCCAAACCCAAACCCAAACCCAAACCCAAACCCAAACCCAAACCCAAACCCAAACCCAAACCCAAACCCAAACCCAAACCCAAACCCAAACCCAAACCCAAACCCAAACCCAAACCCAAACCCAAACCCAAACCCAAACCCAAACCCAAACCCAAACCCAAACCCAAACCCAAACCCAAACCCAAACCCAAACCCAAACCCAAACCCAAACCCAAACCCAAACCCAAACCCAAACCCAAACCCAAACCCAAACCCAAACCCAAACCCAAACCCAAACCCAAACCCAAACCCAAACCCAAACCCAAACCCAAACCCAAACCCAAACCCAAACCCAAACCCAAACCCAAACCCAAACCCAAGCAAACCCAAACCCAAACCCAAACCCAAACCCAAACCCAAACCCAAACCCAAACCCAAACCCAAACCCAAACCCAAACCCAAACCCAAACCCAAACCCAAACCCAAACCCAAACCCAAACCCAAACCCAAACCCAAACCCAAACCCAAACCCAAACCCAAACCCAAACCCAAACCCAAACCCAAACCCAAACCCAAACCCAAACCCAAACCCAAACCCAAACCCAAACCCAAACCCAAACCCAAACCCAAACCCAAACCCAAACCCAAACCCAAACCCAAACCCAAACCCAAACCCAAACCCAAACCCAAACCCAAACCCAAACCCAAACCCAAACCCAAACCCAAACCCAAACCCAAACCCAAACCCAAACCCAAACCCAAACCCAAAACCCAAACAAAAACCCAAACAAAAACCCAAACAAAAACCCAAACAAAAACCCAAACAAAAACCCAAACAAAAACCCAAACAAAAACCCAAACAAAAACCCAAACAAAAACCCAAACAAAAACCCAAACAAAAACCCAAACAAAAACCCAAACAAAAACCCAAACAAAAACCCAAACCCAAAACCCTTCAAAAAGAAGTAAACTAGGCAAAACAAAGGCAATACCGTAAATATTAATAATATTTGCATGATGGTATTAGAGGTGATTTTACCGTTGTTGATTTCGGGTTGTTGTGATGAATAACGTTTGTATTTGGTTTGGATGTTTCAGATTGTTGCTAATTGGACGTTATCGGATTGGAGAATAGTCTTTGCAAAACGTTTTGAAGAGCAGTAAGGGATCTGAGGGTCACAAAGGATAAGGGGAAACAAATTTTTTGTTTTCATATTTACGTAAAGGGAGGGCAATTTTACAGTAGCGAAAACACAAGTAACATACAATTCGTTCGATAGGACAGGTCAAAAGAAAGTTCTTTATTCAACACTCAAATGAACAGTCCCACAACAATTAACATGTTCAAACGAATCAACCAAAATAATTAATAGAAGAAATAACTTCGTACAACCTTTTCTCAAGAAATTTGAGAAGAGTGGTTGTATTGTTCAGACATTTTGTTTCACTTGCTTCATAGCTATGATGACTGCACAACTACAGGTAAGCTTCATTCTCTTAAGAAGGAGAGAACAGGATCAATTCTCATCTCTTTGGAATTTCAAGGTGTTGATGTCAATGATTTCTCAAGTACATGCCTCCAATTAACCGACTATTAACTAGGGCAACAACGCCCATCATCAAAAAAACAACACACCACTACTCTCTATAACAAGGTTTTTGTGTATCTATTCCTTGTGTGATGGTAGTCCTTTTTAAATTTTATTGTGAACTCTGCAACATATCTCTCTCTCGAACTCTTGTAATATTAACTGATACTGTTGCTTCAGTGCACTATTGTTGTTGTTGTAATAGTAATATATTCTATCGGATCCGAATCAGTCCAATTTCTAGTAACAATCGTGTACAGATATATCTGTCCCCGCAGACCAACAATCTTCATCATTATCTTTCAAATATTTTAAACAAGTTCCAAAACAAACTTTCAAAATTATATAAATAACAATGCCTACATGTTTTCTCGACTGTATTTTGACTTGGTTTTAGTTTATTGCGGATGCATGGTTAGGTGTATCGTTTGACAACGCTTCTGTTTTCTGGCGAAATCCTTAAAAAACCAATCGAAATCAAAGTTGAACGCGCCCCATCTCAAAAAATGAGACAAAAGATGATCATCCTCGTTGCGTCAGTGATTTCCGTTTGCCTTATTATTTTTATGGTTTCAGTTGAAAGGAAAACAAACCATACACCACAAACAAAAGAAAATACAATTCTTAACAAATATTCAAACTCCATTCCGAAAATTATTCATCAAGTGTATTTTATTGGAAGACCTCACAATGAAAGCGATCTTCCTAAAGGACTCAAAAATGCTATGAATACTTTTAAATATAATAATCCTCATTATGTTCATCGGTATTTTGATGACGGGAATGCAATGAAATTTTTGGTCGATCATTTTGGAGCCGATTCAGATGAAGTCTATGCATTTCGGAATTTGCGTCCAAGAGCTTTTAAGAGCGACTTTTTAAGATGTGCAATTCTTTGGATCCATGGAGGCTTTTATGTTGACTCCGACATGTTGTTATTGTCCCCTTTTGAAAAGTGGATACAAAAGAATGCAACATTTGTGATTCCCGTTGAGATGGACAAACCATTCGGGTTCAGTAATGGTCTGATTGGAAGCATTCCTCGACATCCAATGCTGAGAATTGCCATGGACATGATCATTTATAATGTAAAAAACAAGTATTACCCAGATGTGCCTCGACAGCTCGAACAGAAAAATTCCTTTCTTTCTGTTCTTGCGGTTTCAGGACCCGTTCTCATGGGAAAGGTGTACAATAGATTTATGGGAGAGGCAGATGAGGTTCCTCACAATTTAAATCTTGCGTCAACAAAGGGAATTCAAATACTTGGATTTTGCAAAATCCCTCCAAAAGATGAAGATGAATGGTACACAACTGTGCCTTTTCCTGAAAAATCATCTGTATGCATGGGAGAAAAAGTTATTCAAACAAGATATCCAGGATTTAGGTCTGAACAAGCAAGCACTGGAGAAGAACATTATTCCACTTTGTACGATCAAAGGAAGGTCTTTATTTAAGGGTGAAATACCTTTCGGTTTGAAAGCAAAACCTCGACCAATTTATGGGAACAATGAACACTGTCATCTTTTTAGCTCTCGTTTTTCAGTTGTAGTTGAGAGTATTGACATCATCAGCTGTTCACTCGCCGTGTTGACACTCTTATTGTTGAGATTGGCTCTTTCTTTCATCATAATCATCCTCTTCTTCATTTTCGTAGTAGTCATCATCACTTTCAGAATGTTGTGGTGAATGTTTCTCTTCATCTGTGTAAATCACATTCTCATCCGTCAATAAAATTTCATCTGGATTTTCCTCTTGCTTCAAAACTGATGTCACAAGTGTTTCTTGTGGATTACTGATACCTGGTGAGGTTAGTGTGGTCGTATGAGAAGTCACAGTTTGTGCTTGTGTTGTATCTTGTTGAATATCTACAAGTTCGATAGACTCTTTTCTGAGTGAAATGGAGTGGCTTGAATGATGAGTGGTGATAATTCCAGCTCGTTTCATTACATTCATTTCAGTTGCTCTCTTGTCGAAATATACTTTAAACGTTTTTGTGGTGATTAAGCGACTGAATGTATCGTGTAAATTGAGGAGAGCTGTTTCTCGGAGCGATTCTAATATTTCACACAAGGCAAGCGCATTTTTGTGATTGGAATGCATGAAAGCGTGTCCACCTTTGAAAATTAAATATCTCTTGTTGGCGGCCGAAGATATGGATGAAGCATCATCGTTTTTTTCATAATCAATAGTCTCAATGAAGTGAATAATTTTGGTTTTCAATTCACTATCAATAGAAATTTCTAAACATCCAGATGAGGCAATAAATGAGTTATACAGATCACTAATGGCCTTATTCATTGCGGCTGAATCTTGTTCATACTTTTTTGCTTTCATTTGTTCTAAAATACGTGTCACTTTTTCATAGAACAATAAATTTTCTAATGAAAACTCAGAACAGCAAAACTGAATTGAAATCAATTTCACGAAATAATTATTCCAAGAATCAGAATCACAATGCAAACATTATATAGTAATAAATTTGGTAAAGTTCATTCATCCTTCAAAAAACTTACTCTATAAATCAAGCTTCTTCCATCTCCTGTGACATCTGCAATAGTGTCCATTAACAATTTCGTAGAGGCATCTCTAGTTCTAGCGAGATCTGATGGAAAAAATAACTTTTTGGTGTTGGCTTTCTTTCTTTCTGCAACCAATTGCACAATCACAATAAATCCACATGTCAATAACACATAACTCATTTCAAACAACAGATATAAAGTACCATGGACAGAGAGCAATGTAATTTTAGGTACAACTCTCCAATTTGGAATTTGAATCAAACCAACACCAAATGTTGAAAACCCAAGAATCAATGCAATAATAGTACTTGTCATAAATTCCAATCTGTAGGCTAAAGGATCGTCATAGCTACTGAAATACCTAGTAATTCCACTTGTTGGACTGATAAAGGTTTTAGTACTTGCTTGAACTTGCTTCATATATTGTGATTGTGCAGAATTTTTATCTGAAGTCCGTTCAATTTTTAGACTTCTCTTGAAAAACTCTAATATGGGGTTAAAAATCCACTTTCTATTGATTGCCAAATCAATAAATATAGTACAAAAACCTGGTAAAATAAATCCAACAACGAGAGAAACCATTTTCAAATAGACAATGGCTGTGGAGAAAATATTCTTAATATCATCAGATACGGTACTTCTATCATTTAAAATCCACACAAACACTGGAGTGGGAATGTTAAAAAGAATAATTAGAATTACCATAACAGCCCCAAAAAATCGAACTGACGCCAATTTTGACAAGGCATATAACTGGTCCAAGCGTTTCTTAAAATGACGCACTTTTTTTTCGTCATTAAATCTCACATCCTCCAATCCATCCACAATCTTCACAACCCTGTATAAATTTCTCACAAATAAATATCGACACATGGATATCAAATACAGGACTGCCAATGTGATGTAAAAAGAATATTCGATCCCATCATAATTGAAAAAATTGAAATCACCAATGCATCCAAGAATGCTGAAGATTAAACACGCTACGACGCTAAGCCCTGAAATGAGTATTCTGCTCTTAATTGGTTGTTTGTTCTTATATAAGAGCAAAAATCCAGCAACCACCATGGAATACAAGAAAATGCACACATGTCGAATCACTCGCCAATAATTATAAATTTCCATTGGAGACATGCTATAGAGGCTAATATAATAATCACAATTCTTGTCATAGTAATCAATAGAAAAGTCCACTTCATGTACTAAATAAAAAACTTCAGGATTTTGGCTCGTAATGGATGATGCTAAAAACTTGGCTTGCTCTGACTGAGAGGTTGTGTTTGCAAAGTTTGCAGAGTTGTGACCAATAAAATAGACCACATATTTCAATGAAGAGGAGACATCCTCATCATCATTATTCTGTCGTTCTGTTGTATTGGCTGACTTGCTCAATATTCTATTCCATCTCTTCTCAAATGTAGTGTAACATCCTCCAGTTTGAATAAATGAATATGAATAACTGCAAAAACTCTGTGCCTTTTTTGTAGTGTTTCTATAAGAAACAAGTCTAGTCCTTTTGAAAAGTGGTAACAACGCAACATCATCTCCATCATTACAAATTGCATCAGGATAAGTCACATTGGTATTATTCGATAAGTAATTGGGTATAATATTTTCTGTAATGATCGTGCCTGTCACACCTTTCAAATACGCTTGTTGAGTCAAATTATTCCTTGAAATATAGAGAGTTGGAAGTGCATCCATGTAGGTAGCATGTAAAGTAGTGAGAGGTTGATTCAAAAAATCAATCATCTTAATACTCGACTTGTTATCTAAATCTTGATTAAAAAAGTATTGATACAGATTTCCCAACTCATCCAGTTCTTTTTTCAAAAACTTTTTCAATTCTGGACTTGTCAAATTCTTGGCAAATCCAAAAAGTTTGGGATAGATATAAATGTTTGATGGAGTTTCACCAATAACAAGTCTCATTCGAATAATTGGTCCTTTTAAGTAATTATCACTGTTATTATTGAGAGGCTTATAGTCTGAAAAGGATGGTTCTTCCAAAAATTTCCACTGAAGAATGGCTCGTCCTTGTCCCATTTGTGGGAATACTCGACAATGTGTAAATTTCTCATCCAGCGTATAAAAAGTACTATTATCGGTATAAATCTTATTATTTTCTCGTGTGGTATTCACAGAATTGAACATTCCATTTAAGCCACTTCGGATTGGATCGGGCAGAATTGAGTGTAGCCATATATTGGATATCCATGCTGTCAACGAAGAAGAAAAGGAGGAAGGTGAATGATTTGCATTTGAATGAGGAGAATATAAATTTAGAAGTGGGAGGATGGTTATAGAGATGGCAAGTATCATGAGTAAAATTGAAGAGGATATGATGATGAGTAATCCTAAGATGCAAGAAAGAGAAGAGTTTTTACAAAAATTGAGCTCATCATGGAATGTCGTTGTAGTAGAACTTATGGGTGTTGCTGATAGGGAATGTGTTCGGAAAGAGGTATTCGATTTGGAGTTGGGCTCATTCATCTCTGTAACGGAAATGTGTGTGGATTTGCATATTGTTTCAAAGTTATTAGTTTCAACGGTACTACTATTAGTTGAGCAATTAGGCTTATTGAAATTGCCAGCAGTGTTCCGAATGATGATGCCGTCTTCTTGCTGAAAGGTGGGGAACTGGCTAGTATCGAGAGGTGATGAATGAGTATTGCGGAACGATGGTGTTGAACACCAACAACCAGCGTGATTATTGTTATTAGGTATTAATAACAGAAGTGTTTTTTCATTGCTCGCTGGGTCTTGTTTCGTGTCGTGGTCATTGCGATGTTGGACCGACAACGAGGACGGTGCTGGTGTGGTTGGGAGTGATGCATCCGTCGACGCCGTGGTGTGCTTTGACATTTTTTCAGTCGTACAAATAAATTGATCTGAAGGGTGATGAATTCGAAGTGTTTGAGTTCCATCTAAAGAGGTTTTGAGTATGAAAGGATATTTGAATGTGAAATTCATCCTTAAACAATTTAAACTGAATTTTGAGTCGAAAATGGTAAGAGTTTCGTGATCAATTACTTTTGTCACTGCCACAGCACTCAAGCCTTAACGTTAAGGACACGTCTCCGTATTAATTGTGATTGCAATTTCGAGTATTGAACAAAAACACGCTTTTTTCCTTTTTAAAGGACATGGATCATCATTACTTGTAAACAGTTGAAAACACACATGTGTGATAAAACTAGAGTATACACTCAGCAAGTGTGAAGTTCTTTCAATATCATATTTTGTATGCATTTTGTGTTGGACCTTGTATTTCTTTTGAATGCATTCTAACCAATTTTATCATTCCCATATAAATTCAATTTCCAAAAACTTTCACCTTTTGATATTTCCCAACAAAATCTCTCAGCACACACACAAACCTCATGCACATCTTCAATAAAACAGCCACAACCATGGTATTTAAATCCCTCTCTCAGTTCTATCACTCTCCCAACACTGTGAGATCATCCAACAACATTGTAACCTCTGTGTTGGGACGCCTTCTCTTTGATCAATCTTACAAACGAGGAGCAGCATTCTATTCAGTCAGCAATGGTGGTGTTTTAAGAAATACAACTACCAACACCACCAGCGACAATACTGATGCTTCCTCTGCTTCTTCTTCAAACATCTCTCATCTTCATCATAAAAAGAAGAAACATACGGTTCATCATCGTCATGGCGCTGAACATCATAAAGACATTCCTGTTGAGGAGCACGTTCCACTGAGTAAAGCTGCTGAACAACAACAACAACCAAAATCAGCAAGCCATGAGGATGTTACAAGTGGTGCTCCCAGCGGTTTTTCAACTTCATACTTCTCCAAGCAATACGATGACTCGACTGAGGACGATATCAATGCCGAGAAGAGCACTGAGGCATTGCCATGGGATAGAGAAAGAGAGAGTAAGATATTGGGAAAGAAAGCAAATGAAATTGATGAAATTAAATGGAACGAAGCAGAGGATAAACCTCACTCAAATATCTACAAGAAGGCTGAAGAAGTGTTTGTTCTCAAAAAGGAAATTCATATTTTAGAAAATAGTGTGAATAGAGATGCATCAGAGAAAGGCCTGAATGACGACAGACAACAACAAAACGAACCAGGTCGTACCTCTTTCTAAAAATTCTTATTCACATATTCTTGGAAATACCTTCTTTCTTGGTGTGAGACCTTCTTGTGTATTTCTTCTGTTGTCGTCAGTACTATTATTATTGTTTTGAATCAGAGAACTCGAACAGTGACGATTGGGTTGAGTCCATGGCAGCATTAATGAGAGGTTTGAGTTTTGTGGTTCGAATATAGGTGCAACCATCATAAATGTACAGATAACTCTAATTGTAAATTAATAAATCAATGTGACACATTTTTTTGATTTCTTGGGGATCTTTCGTGTGCACACCTTTTGTGGAAATTCAAAATCCTGGGGCATGACAAAAAAGTATCAACCTCAATATGTTGAGAATAATACATCATTTGGGATTATATTCCAAGTAAATGTGAATATTCGTGTTGATCATTTCGATCACAACACTCAGCATTGACATTAAATATATCAATATCGCTTGTTCTCCTTAGAAAGATGATGACCACTCTGAGCGTCTGTAGTCGTATTACTTCTCTTGTGTGGCGAATAGTATTCATCGTCCAAATTAATATTCATATTATTCACCACTGTTTGCCTTAATATATCTTGTTGAGTGATGACCTCATCTCCATCAACGTAAGTTTTTGCCACTCCTTCTCCGAGAGCCTTCCAAATACTTCTGAAGGCTGTTTGATTACGAGCTCGATGTTGTAGTGGAGTGTTGTTTTGCATTCCAGCATCTGAAGCGCTATTATGGCGACCCAATTCAGGCAAGTAATAAGAAGAGCCAAAACGTTTGAACAAGCTCGTGGAAGAGTTTCCTAAAAAATTATCGTCATCTAGACCTGCACTTCCAACAGATGCAATACCGTTTGCCAAGTCGTCATCTCGACCAATTAATTGATGACTCAACATATTGGAGGTCTCTAAATTCATGACTCTTCTCACTTGTTCGTTACTGAAAATGGTGTTATTAGAGTCTAAGAAGAATCTTATATCCCAATCTTCAAAATAGGAACAATCTCTTCTGAAATTTGTGCACCCTAACCAACTTCGTATGGTATACCATACCACTTTGTACATGACCAAATAAAAATACAGAGAATAGAGAAAAAGAGGAACATAGGAAATTAAAATTCGAATGGGAATTAATAGATTCAGTCGAATCGAATAGCACACTGCAATAAAGATGGTGCTGAATATGACCAGCACAAGCATGATGACTTCAATTTTGGTATCTTTGTAAGCTCTACGAATATTAATGGTGAGAATGGAAATTACTAAGAGTAAAATGACATAAAATCCTGCGAGTGCAACCAAAATTGCAAATCCTCCTGTACTAAATCTGCAAGATGAATCTGAGCCTGCAAAGTTATTGTGATCGAGTACAGTTGAAACAATACAACAAATCACTACTGGCACCATCAAAGTGAGAAACCATAAAAAGGTTGGAATTTTTCGCTTGATATTGTACTTGGCCTGTTGACATCATTGTTTGGCCAAACGATAATAAATTGTTTTTGTGACATTGAGAATTAATTATAATAGCCAATGATACAATAGTATAAAATCATTCCCATAATGGAAATATTATTATTGGTCCAATCATAAATTGAAGCATTAAATGTTTGTGTAGTATCATAACGTCATCATCATTCGTTTAACAAGCACCAATATTGTATAATTATTCCGGTTAAAAGTTGGATATTTCAGAGAAAATAAGTAAAAATCCATGTTTGAATTCAACACTCATCTCAAATTCCTAAAAAACGTTGAACAACTCACCATAATATTAAATAAGATGAATATCGTGAGTAACCTCACAATGATACAGCAGATCCATCCCAATAAAGACAACAATAGCAGCCAAATATTCACCAAAACGCACAAATATGGATGATTCGTGATCATGTTGTTCGTATAGGCATACGATATATAGGCAATTGTTCCAAACAAGACACTTGTTGCCATCATTTTCGGTTGTTTACTTCTCACAACTCGAAATCGATGATTCAATAATACAGAGAAAGCAAAGAAAATATTCACCACACAAACCAATAAACCAAAAGAGAAGAAAGTAATATCGTAGGGAGACATGGGTTGCACAGTTAAATTGAAAACATTGACAGGAAAATTGCTACCATTCGTGACAACGGAGTCTAAAATGTGATTGTTGTTGTTGTTATCTAGAAGGAGTTGTTGTTGTCGTTGGTAATTATAACTTGAAATCACACTGTCAGTTTTGGATATTTCAAAAAGAGAGAAGGAATCACTGTACATTATATTATTATTATGAAAGAGAATATTGAAGTCCACAAATATTGAGAAGATTTTTGTTAGAAGTGTCATTCTGTGATGAAAGTAGTACGTAGGTGATCAATTTTTGATTAGATTTATCGTGGTGATGACATGTTGCACTTCGATTTTTTATGAAATTGGATACTCTTTTAAAAAATTGAGTAGAGACAGCTTGGAAACGCTTTGTTGAGAATCTTTCTTGCCTCCAATCTTTGTCTCTATTTCATCATCAACCCGATACCGTTCAACCCATCATCAACACAACAGACCTACATGTTTATTGTTGGACAAGATTGTTTATTTTAAATCATCAAAACGCACACTGCAAATATCACTTTCAACTCATCATCACCAATTTAATTGTTTAATATTTATTTTTCGCTCGCAATCATTATCACCATTATCCAACCTCCTCCTCATCATTATCATCGACTCCAACCAACACACCAATGTCAAAAAACAATAATAACAGCCCCAATTTTGGCTCGGGAGGCACCGGTGTACATCAGCATCACAATAACAACATCAACGGTGTTGAAAACATTCAATTCAGTGAACAGGTGGACAAGGCTCTAGAGGAAGTACTCCCACACAAGGATCCCTTCGATACAAGTCTTTTTGATCCCATTGTGTATATCAATACAAATTTTCCAAACGAACAAGCATTGAACGAAAAACTTGAATCCTATATCATCAAAGTGAAAAAGAAGATTCAACGTGTGGATGAAGATATTTTAGCTGCTGTTCGTAAACAAAGCTCTGCCGGTGTTCAAGCAAGAAAAGATTTGGAGGAAGCTCGAGAGACCATTCAAAGTCTATTCAAAAAGATTCATGAAATTAAATCAAAGGCAGAACAATCCGAACAAATGGTACAAAATATCACAAAAGATATCAAATCACTCGATTATGGAAAAAGAAATCTCACGGTAACAATCACAACTCTCAAAAGACTTCACATGTTGGTGTCGGCGGTGGATAAACTCACTCTCTATACCCAAAAGAAACAGTACAAACAAGTGGCCGAGCTTATGGAAGCTGTTAATGAATTACTTCAAAGCTTTGAAAAGTATAGAAACAGCATTCCTAAAGTTCAAAACTTGTTTACTCGTTTTGAAAGTGTGAAAAAAACACTTAGGGATCAACTTTTCCAAGATTTTAAAAGTTTGGATGCACACAAGAATTCTGGACGTGAAAATGTACAACAATTACTCTCAGAGGCGTGTTTAGCGGTTGACTCTCTTGGAGATGCAGTGAGAACTGAACTCATTTCACAATTTGTTAAATCGAGGGCTCTCCATGTTTATGACATGACTTTCAGAGAAGGCAAGGAGGAAAGTAAATTGGAAAGAATTGCCGATCGTTACAAGTGGTTACTCAAAGTGTTAAAAACCTACCAAGAACAATTTGGAGATATTTTTCCTGATTACTGGTGCGTTCCACAGGAAATTACTATTGAATTCAGTTTAATGACAAGAGAGGCCATTGTTAGAATGCTTCAAAACGGCAAAGACCTCTCTGGTAAAACCCTATACTCGGTTATTCTTTCAACGATCAAGTTTGAACGTGATATGCAAGAACGATTCTATGATCCAGATGAAGCAGAAATTCTTGTCGACATCCAACAACAAAAGAAGATGTTAGAACAAGAAGAAAAGGCATTGAAAGAGCAATCCATGAAAGTTGAAAAGGGAAGCCCAGAGTCCGATGAAATCCTTAAAAAACAAATCAAAATTACTCTCAAACGTCGAGAACTTGAAAAACAAGAGCAAGAATTTACGAAAACTTCTAGTTTAGATTCTCTACTGAAGGGAGGTGCAGAGGGAGCAATTGCAGCAGAAAAACAAAAGAAGAAACCAAAATTCAAGTTTAATTTAATTGGTTTTATTAGTAGCTGTTTTGAGGAATACATGAATGTCTACATTGAATATGAAGAAGAATCTATGCGAGAAACACTTGCTAAAATCATTCAAAAAGAGACTTGGGACATGAATAGCGAATATAGCAGTAGTCAAGATCTCTTCATGTACATTGTAGAATCTATGAAATCCTGTAGTGCACTTTCCAAGAAGAGAACTCTATTTGAATTGGTAGAAAAAGTCTTTAAGAAATATCTCAACAATTATGCCGACATTCTGATGAACAAACTACCCAAGATACAATCCATTGCACAACCAACTACGGCCGCTACAACTGGAACATCGGCAACTTCTGGCGCCGCGTCACAAGGTACCACTACTTCATTAATGAGTCGTCTGGGTATGGGAAATATCTTGAACGCTAATGAAATAATTACAACGGATAAGAAGGCTAAGCTCACCGAGAAGGAGGAGATGTTTGTTTTCTATATTATTAATAGTGCTGATTACTGTCAGCAAAATATTGAAATGGTTGAAGAAGAGTTGAGAGAAACTCTTCAAGAACCATACTGCGACCAAGTGGATTTGTCAGATGAGCAAGGTAAATTTTACCTTGTTCTCAAGAGTGGTGTTGAGGTACTTGTAAATAACCTTATGAATGTTATGGAGAAACAATTTAATGAAATGATGTCCATTTCATGGGCTCATGTGGACACTGTAGGAGATCAATCCAATCACATTTCTGTGATTATGCAAACTCTCAAAGATGCCATCCCATTCTTGGCAAGATTCCTTCCAACCACACATTTCAAATTCTTTTGTGACAACTTTATTCTATCCTTCATGTCCACATTGACATCATGTATTTACAAGTGTAAAAAATTCTCGCCAATGGGAGCCCAACAAATGCTGTACGATGTTAGTTGCCTGACCAAGTTTTGCTTGAGAGAATTGATCATTATAGGAGATACGAATAGATTCGATAAGGATGATGTTGCTAGTTTTTCAAAGAAGGTTGATGTTAAGGCTCAAAAAATTGAATGTATTTTACGTACCATAGTGCAACCTAATGATTTTATGGTAGGAACTTATTTGCAATATGCAGGATCTGATCACAGTAGTGCTGAACTCACAAAGATTTTAGAGTTGAAAGAGTTACAGAAGAATGAAAAGCAACAAATACTCGAAAGTTATCAGAAGGAGGTCAAGAAACGACAACAAGGATCACAAGAACAGAATAACACATCCAACATTAGCAGTAATAGTAGTACGGCTGCAACACCCTCTTCAACAACACTCGGAAATGCTACAAAAAAGATGGAGCAAGTGGTCTCATCAAGCATGAGCTTTATCAAGAAATTCAACCTGAACAATTAAATTAATTGTTTGGTTTTGTCTTTTGAGAGTGTTCGATTGATGAGAATTTTCAGCTTAAAAAAATCATGTCCACCGATTGGATCCCTATCAGTCAAGACCAACGATTGAAGAAAAAGATCATTACAGCTGGTTCATCCGATGAGCAACCACCCATTGGATCAAAGGTTTCAGTTCATTACACTGGGTAGGTGGCTGTGATTTCACATTTTAGACAACAACTGAAATACTCATGTTATTCGTTTTGACTCTTTTCAGAACATTGACCAGTGGCAAAAAGTTTGATTCTTCTCTTGATAGAGGCCAACCATTCGTTTTTACATTGGGTAAAGGAGGTTTGTTTCCTTTTGTTGAAATTTATTGAATTCAATTTGGATGGTAACATCAACATGGGTGTTCATTGTTCATTATAATATTCGGATTCATCTCCTAATTAAACCCTTGAACCATAATAATATTATTAACATTTGGCCAATGAAATACTTTCCACCATCACAACCAACAAATACACAACACTCTGATCCATTCCCACCAGAGGTCATTCGTGGATGGGATTTGGGAGTCAAATCCATGAAGAAGGGAGAGAAATCGTACTTTGAAATCCCTTCCGATTATGCCTACGGAAACAATGCCATTCCAGGCCTCATTCCAGCCAATTCAACTCTCATGTTTGAAATTGAGTTATTATCATGGAAGTAATTGATTTACAAAACTCAATAATAGTATCAATATCAATTTTGCTCAACGACAAATATATAAATAAAAACAGAATTGATATTATGAAAATACTTAAACCAAGATCTTGCACATATTCCAATTATTAGTAATTCATCAATCATTGAAGACGGCTTTAAATCGGATTTGGGCATATTTGATAACAAAAAAATGTTTAAATTCATCGTACAAAGAGGCTTGCCTATTCGAACAACCCTTTCTTCCTTCAATCATTACGCACCGTCATTGTCCTGCGTAGTAGTGAATCATCATGGCTCTTCATCAAAAAGTCTCCGTTTCTATTCCACCGCCTCCTCTACCAGCGATGATCAGCAACTCAAAACACAACAAACAGCCACACCATCGGAATCATCACCAACCACAACAACACCCGACAGCACAAACACTAATGTAATGGAGGCCACGACAACAACAGCTGCTGAGCCATACGAAACAAAAACTGCAAGATACACGCTAGGTTCTGGAAAATCATACAACGGCATTCCAGTTCATACTCCACCTACTCATTTTTCTAAAAGGACTGGCTTCTTCAGTACATTATTCAGATATACCCTATACTTTTTCTTGTTCTTTTGGATTTTCAGTGGATATCCAATTCACACAGTCTCAAGCTTTATATATCGATTAATGCACGGAGAACCACAAGAAGAAAAAGACGATCAATAATTTCAGACAAAATTTTAAATGAAAAATGGCAAAATGTTTTTATAAATTGAAAAATTGTCTTTGGATAAAAACTCATCCTATTCATTAGGGTTATGTTTTGGATAATGTTTGGATCAAAATTCTTGTCACGTATTTTGTCACTCAAAAGCCATATTGACAGTTTCTCTGAAAGGCTCATGTCGCAAAATTTGTTTTCTTCATTAAAATTCATTCTTCTCTTCAAGGGATCTCTTAAAATTCTCGTTATTAAAATTGTAAACCTCCATAACAATGTGAAACTATCCATCAAAATGAGACTCACTGTCCGAAACACTTCTCGAAAATAAAGCCACCCATGTGCAGAGTGAACAGGCACAACAAATGGATCCAAAAACTGCTAAGAACACTCCAAACATGTAATATCTTTCATACAATTCAGAGGATGGTTCAATAATGGAGACCTATCACGAATGAAGGATTTGTCCAATCATAAAGTGTAAAGTTATTATTAATTTTGTGGTATTATGTCAAAAGCTATTCAATGCTTGAACTTGACCTACCTTTGTTTCGTTCTTATTGGAATAACATAATACTGTGTCATTCACTCTCAAAGAACGAAATGGTTCAATGGTAATATCATACGCTGGAGTGGTCATTAAGCTTTTATATTTTCCTGTTGTATCTGTCATTGCATGATTCGTACTTTTCTCATCAGCAAATATAATAGAAGTTGCCTCATTCTTGTCATCACGATTCATTTCCAAAGTTGGAACTCTTTTGTTGTTGATAATAAATTTGTCACTAATTAATTGATCATTTACAGGTTGCTGAATCTCGTGTGAAACTTGGTCATTCATCATCCAAGGATTTATACTCTTAATCCCACTACTGCCACTGTGTGTTTGATTAAATCCAACCCGAAAATAACAAACTCTTGTATACTTGATCACAAAACAATTCTGCCAAATTGCTTCAATCACGCACCCACCAGGAATTAACACAGTAATTGCATTTTCATCAACAATCGAAGTGGGTCCATCACGAATATAACCAAAATATAATCCACACAATACCAGCATGGGTATTCCGATAGAAGCAAAGAAAATCATTCCAGCAAAACAAAAGATCACCTTGTTTCTAAATTCCCGTTTCGTTTGAACTGTGCGTTGATAAGAGGTATTCGGAAAGAGTAGTGTAAACGAGTGTTGTTGTTGTTGTGAGCGATTTGTTTCTTCATCATCCTCAGAATCATCATCATTCCGATCCTCATGCAGTGTTCTAAAATTATTATTATTATTATTTTGATGATGATGGTGTGGATCGGAATTATTATTATTATTTGATGATGAGCTTTCTCTTATACGAACACTAAATCTCACTCTCCGGGGACCTGCACCTCCTCCAGAACCATTGTTGTTCGTATGAGTATTATTTTCATCATCATCATCAGCATGACTAGTCCTCGTGGTCGACCTCGTTGCGTTGAGGATCACAGAATTTGCCAATTCGGACGGATTAAAAACACCACTCCCAAAAAACATTTTTTATGCTTTGATTTCTTATTGAAACTTGACAAACTTGAGAACGGTCACGGATATTACATGGGTCTTGTGCAAAATATAATCAAGACTAACCAAAGATGAAGGGCCCAACAAGGTAGCAAGAAGAAAATTTAAGTGCAAACGTTTGCTTGATAATATCCAGATGTGTCCCACTGAAATATTAAAAACACGTGCAGCAGACCTAGCTCACATTCATTTCCGAGTTGGAAACAAAAAATGTCTTCGTTTTCTTCTTCCACCACTTCTCATCATCGTCATCAGCAGCAACCACCACCAACAAATTCTCACTTGTCCATGTTTCGGAGGCAACATGCAAGGGAATTTTATCAAGATGTGTCGAGCAATACGAGTGATGGCATGGTGAGTCCTATGAGTCATTCATCGGATTTGGACGAAGAGGGAGGAATATCGGATCAGCATTCAGTTTCCGATGTTGTTTTGAATCACCATCATCACAGGCATTATGAAGATGATTTGGAAGAGGATGATGATGATGATGAGGAATATCATGATGGACTGGATGAAAATGACCAAGTTGATTCCTCTTCATCTCCCATTGTAAATAATAATAATCATCATATTAATACCTCGATGAGTCGAATATCAAGCAAAACCGACGACGACGATGAAATTGATGTAGATCCAGAAAAATTCATGAGGGATCAAAAATCAACTCGAATACTGCAAGACAATGATTCACTGACGATTTCTTCTACGAATGATGATACAGAGACAGCACCACCATCAAAAAGGAAAACATCTTCTGCAGTTGTTGTGGACGATACTGTGTTGGGAACGACCACTCCCTTCTTCCAAGAACATATTTATTACGACGAAGACGAGAAGGAGCCCATTGAAAAAGTTTCAAAATGTTGTTCATGCATTTGTGAATCGTTGCCACGAGGAATGCGCTCAAGAATGGAATATTGTGGAAAGAAATTATGTGCTCCAAGAATTTTGGTGAGCTTTTCAATGCTTGTTTTTTCTCTCAGTGTTTCAATCATGCTTTTATTGAGCTGTGGAGTTTTTATTGGAATGAAATTAATTGACTATCCTAAAATGCAGTTGGACCCCAACTCTATATCATTCATTCACAGAAATTGCTGCATGTTAGAACGTGTTTTTGAAGATTTTTCACAAAAAGAAATCATTCACTACGAAATGACAGTGAAATTTCCAGTGTTGGGCTTTGAAAATATGTCATCAGAGGAATCTGCCCAGCGGGGTTATAATTTAAAATGTGAATTAAATTCACATTCTGTACTGCGAGTCATGGAACATGTTCGTTATTCAGGA
Source organism: Naegleria fowleri (assembly GCF_008403515.1). Taxonomy (NCBI): domain Eukaryota; phylum Heterolobosea; class Eutetramitea; order Acrasida; family Naegleriidae; genus Naegleria; species Naegleria fowleri. The sequence continues at coordinate 18,739 of NW_025407945.1, forward strand.
CCGAGAATTGCTTTGTTTTATAACCATTCAATCGTAGATTGTTTTACGAACCGAAAGGAAACAGAAATGACCTTATTGGAACCATACAGTGCCATGTATCAAGTATTTCAAACAGTTGGTATTTATTGTGGTGTCATGGCATTGAGTATGTTTTGCATTGGTTTTTGCGGTTTCGTGACATGTTGTTTCGTGTTGCGAAAGAAACGAAGGAAAAAGAGTAATCCATCCACTTTTCGACAATGTTGCTGTTTCTGTCAAAAATAAATAGACAAACCACCGCGTACAATGTTTTCAAATTTTGGTGCTTTCGTGTACGACCTCCCAACGCATTACGTTGCGGGCATTTCATGTGAAAAAACCTAAAGATCTTCTGCTAAACTGCCCGCAAGATTGTTGAGAGGCGAGCTATGAATAGTCCATTGGTCAGCAAACCCCCTTGTTTCTAAGAACGTCAAATGGCACTATCAAATCTATTGTAATCTATTTGGTTCTCAATTACTATTTGAGCGAAATAAAGGTTGTGGGAAATGGAGATTAGTTATGCAGCCAACACTACATCCAAGTCATTCTTCTCAACTCTCAATCGAATTGGTTTCATGAATCCAATAAATATCAACTGTCGATAATACCAATTCCACAACCATTGCTTGAGCTGATAAAGAGCCAAAATTGTCTCGAAATGAATTTGTTCTGCTGCAATAACAGATTTTTCTTTCAAGTACTTCCAAAGTGAAATAATTCTTGTTGTGGAGTTGTGGTGGCGTGAGGACATTTCACAATGTCGATGAATACCTTTGGAGGCCACTCTCGCATAAATGACATATCTATTTACAGGGACCCCAAGCGACTGATTGACATATCTCAGTAAATTGTTTGTCCTCATAATTAATAACATTTCTGAAGGCATGTTGCGAATCATTTGTTGAAATCTTTCCATTCTGTGCTCAATGATTCCCTTAATAAAACTTTCAAACTCCTTCTTGGTGCCGTGATTAAACAACCCAACATCGCTCGTATCGTCATAACCTCTCATCAGAATGATGGAGGCATAAAGTTGGTAGTCCTCAATTCCAAGATCCTGACAATACTTCTTCACAAAAACATTATCCTTCAACACCAGTGCACGCCAAAATCTTCCAAAATTAACACTAAAATCATGGGATAACTTCTGATAAAGTCCATGATCGATAAGAACAACCTGCACTCTATTCTTGTAGTTTGGATGTGCACGAACGAGAATGTTTCCAGGATGTGGGTCTGTGTGAAGGAAAGAATGCAAGAATATCATTTTCGCAAATGCATTAAATGTGATGGAAGCAGCCTCTACGATTCCATTCTCCCCAAAACGTTGCCTTAGTTTATCAGTGTCACTAATTTTCACACCATCAATAAATTCCATGGTGAGAAGCCGTTTTGAAGAAAGAGACGAAATTACTCTTGGGATGTAAAGTTGTCTTTTCATTCCTTCTTCCTCTTGAGCAAACAATGAAGTAATTTTTTCAGCATTACTCTTCTCAATTCTAAAGTCCAATTCTTGATTTAATGTCTCATCCAACAAGGAACCCATCCATGAAATGTTGTAGTGAGGGAAAAAAAATTGAATAATGGACAAGGCGACTCCTTTTGCAATCATGTCACCTTTGTAATAATATCGTATCGATGGATATTGTACTTTGACGGCAACTTCAGTACCATCTAAATCTGTTCCCTTCAACGAAGGAATGGAACCTTTCCTTAATTTGGCTTTGTGTACTTGAGCCAAACTAGCCGCTGCAATTGGATGTGCTTCGAATCTCTCAAAAATTGCTTCAAATGTCTGACTCTTGGTCAATAAATGTTCTTCTTCAAACATTGATTTGATTTCCTCCAAAGTTGCCTCACTAGGAACCTTATCCTGTAATACTTGAAGAGTGGTTGTCCAAGCATCCGGTAGAAAATTCGTCATTGAGCTCATGTACTGACCAATTTTCACAAAAATTCCTCCCAACTCAGTAAAGAGGGATAAAAACTTTTCTGCATTTCTCTTATGAATTTGGTCAATGATGGACTTGTTTTTGGCGTGTGATTCCATTGAGGTTGTAGTTGTAACCGAGGCGTCTGTGTGGACATTGTTTGTTTCATCATTCTCTCTTGTTTTTGAAAAAAGTTGATGTCGTTCCTCGCGTGCCACTTGCTCCCTCCATTCCTCGGAGTCATAGTGTGTATAGTAGTCCCATAAACACGATATTCCTACACTTGCAACACGTGAGAATCGATACGTTCCTTCCAATAGTTGAACTAATATAGCCAAATAATGAAATAGCATAAACTCCAATTTTTGAAAGATTGAAACATCCGCATGAAATAGTATCTCTGAAATATTCAGTTGAGAGTAATGCAATAAAAAGTTTCGAATTCTAGGTAAATGTGGCCTCACGTAAGGATATATTGCCTTGTAAATGTCTGACTTCATCTTTAGAAGGATAATGATTGAAAGGATTGAAATCAAGGCCTTAATCCAAAATCTTGAATTTTTCTTGTTGTCGTCAAGGTTGAGCTGATCATGCATCAATGTATTTTTGTACATTCTTTTCATTTCGGAATTGAAAACATCCTTATTATAGGTAGAGTTGGGTGGGTGATTATTCCGAGCGACATCCTGATCACTTCTCTCAGAATCTCCAGCGTCAAAATCATTCCTTGTCGAAAAATTCCGCATTTGGATACTTCTCACTACACTACATTGCTTATGATTCAATACACTGGACGAGCATAGAGTCAATCGATTGGAAATATAAGTACTCTTACTTAATGGCAAGGTGTAACTTCCTTCTTCCATCATCATACAATCCCGAAACAAAGGAGTGAAAGAAGGACAAGAGCTCCTCTTCTGATGGAACAGAAAGTAATGGTGTTGTAGTTGTTCCTGTAACAGCAAGGAACAACTTGTCCAACGTTGTTGTTTCATTTTTCAGTTCATGATGAACGAAATCGTTGTGCTGTCTTCTCTCCACTTGAGGATCTGCGCCATTTTCACACCACTTCAAGTACAGAGTTTCATGTGTGAGTGGATGTGAGTTTTTACTTGAAATTACTCACACACGGATGTGAGTTTGACGCTTACAACATTCAGCGAACTCAAGTAAAGCATCTTTCAACGTTTTCGTTAGCAAGAATGATGAGTGGATGGGAATTTTGTTGTGATGTGTGTTCGATCGAAAAATCTACTATTGCTGAAGCAGACTTTTCAACAACAGATGGCACTTTGTTTCGTAGGTGTTACCCACTCTGTCTTAGGGATTGTGTGATGATCTTCTCTCTCTAGTATACACCCGAAAAGCCTACCAATATTTTCCTTCACCACAATCTGACCACTAGCTTACAATAGAGAATCTTTTCGTGTTCTTTTAAATGGTAATTGCCTTTTCTTTCTATTTTCTTAATTGGAACAATAGATAACACGGAATGCTGTATCTCAGCTTAGAATTAACAATTGTGACTCGTGCGCGTAATAGGTTTCAACACACACAACGGTGCAATCAACCTCTTGCAAGCAAACCAACGGAAGATTCCGCACTTCATTCAGGCATTCACACGCACTCCACCAAAAGCCTATTTCCTCTGTGATCACATAAAATCTCGCAACATCATCGCTAACATTAAGACGTTTTAAGACACTCCCTCTACAAGCAGCCTTGCCTTCTTCAAAAGCACGTTCCGCCAACAACAAAAAAATTCACATAACACAAGCTTAAAGCATTGCATGAATCAAAGCATAGCGTCGAAGACCCAATAATACTATAATCATTATTATTAATCACAACACACAACAATCATCACTAACTCCATTCTCTTAGCGCTATCGATTCATCTTTGTTCTTCGTCTCGAAACAATCACACTTTCACTGCGATCAACTCACACCTCTATTAATACTTCTAACTTTCTGTGTAAAATGAATCCCATTCAAGCAACTCCACTAACATCATCATCTTCCAAGTCTCCACAGCAGCACGAAAAGTCGCCTCAAGGAGCCAACACTAATAATCATTCCATTCCTCATCCACAACTATTTAACATTGCGACCAATTCATATATGTCAAGTACTAACGGTCAGGCGACTGATTCCATGTTTGTCTCTTCTCCACCTCCATCTTGCTCATCCTCATCCTCTCAAGCACCACCTGGTTTTACGTTTGTCGATATGACAAGAGATGTTGCCTTCAAGATTAAATACGAAGGACATAAATGCCTTAAAGTTAACAAGCAATTCAGAAATAATGAAACCTTCCAGAACAACTTTTTCATTTTCAAGAGTGGAAATGAGCAAACACCAAATGGTGAATCCATGATGTCGATGGATGGAAACGGTGCTGACATGATGATTACTGACAATAGTCAAGATGCCACAACACCATCAGGAAACTACCAGAATCAGTTTTTCGAATCGGTTATGCCAATGAAACCCATTGATTTCACGCAATCCAATCCTTCCAATCATCACAGTGGCATATCTTCTCCAACAAGGCATTCAGGACCTTCACAACGACGAAGAGCCTCCGTGTGTAGCATGGAACATTTGGGCACTTCGACACCAATCGTCACTCCAACCACGTCGACTGCATCAAATTGCTTCTTTCATTTCCAAACGACTCCAACCCATCCTCATCAAGGAAAGAGCCTTGATAGCGTTCCACACACAGATACGAGCAACAATAATCATTACTCTCCAACTGGAAAAGGTTCAAAAGGAAACAATGGAAGAGTGACGGCAAGGAGAAGAAAATCAACCATTGCCTTTGTTGATATTTCATCATCTTCAAGTGTAGTTGAAGGTGAAAAGAGTACACTAACAACCTCCTCGCAACCAAGTTCACATAAAGCACCAACTCTCTTGAACGAGGTCGAACAGTTAGACATTAATCAGGCCGTGCAATCGAAAAAGAAAAAGAAGAGAAGAAATAGTAAGAGTACAGCAGTAGATGAAACTTCTCAAACTACAGCCACAGAAGGAGCTACCGGTAGTCACTCATCCAATTCTCAAAGTGCAGAAAATAATGGCAAGAAGAAGAGAAAGAGAGGGTCATCAGGAAATTCCAAGAAGAGAAATTCGAAAAAGAATCACTCTCCAGAGTTGGATGGCAACATACCACATGCTGCTACTGCTACCACTACTACAGATGCATCTTTTGTGGGCGGTATTAGTGGAGAGGACAGCAATGGCGTCTCTGGTGCAATGACGTCGGATTCCTCTCCTCATGCCTTACCAGCTGCTACTGCCTTGTTGACTCCAACCGACATGAACAGCTTCAATCAATTGTTGATTTATGCTGCCTTAAATCAATATTTGCAGCAACAACCTGAGGTCGGACATGAATTAATCAAACATTTGGCAGTGTTGAATTGTCAACCTTCTCAAGCACTTGCCAATCAAGATATGGCTATTCCTTCTTCTTCTTCTTCTGCTAACAACAACAACAACAGTTCATCCTATGAATGTGATTTGAACTTTGATGAGATTGATCAGTTGTTAGATGGTTTTCCACAGCTTACCGATTCATATGGAGTAAATAATTCTTCAAGCAGCAACGGCACAACCCAAACGACTACCAATAACGGTGGAGGTTTAGTGACAACCAGTGCGAACGATCCCCTTAGCAATACTACAGGCTCTAACATGTCTATTGATCCTGAAGCTTCCCTTCAGGCATCAAATAATCAAGGTGATAATCATTCAGTCCTCATGATGGTGCAAGACAGCCTTACATTGAACCAGCAAGGTGAAGCATCATCATCGATTCAAGAGTCATCGACCCATGGGGTTACTACTTCAGGTTCTGACGACTTTAATGTTTTGGACACATCACAGCAACCACAAAGCGCTACAAGTCCACTGGGAGGAGAATTTCTACTGGATTCCAACTTTGAATGGAATTGCATGTCAGAAAGTCACCTCGAACAAGGTTCAGGAATGAGTAGTAGAGGAGAATTTACCGATTCTTTCGGTGTTGACAGTAGTGGTTCACATTCAGGTGTTGTACATCATTCAGAAGGAGTTTGTACAAATCCACAAAACACAGCCTCAATGTTAGATGACGCTTTCGAGAATATGTTGTTGTCTCCTTGTTCGGATATCTCCTCCTCTGGACAACTACCTCTCAAAGACGACTCTCTCCAAAATTCTTTTTATCCCTTTCAGAATCAACCAAACTCACCAATCTTTGCGTCATCAAGTTCGGCTCATCAACGCAATAAGCAAGAACAATCTCCAGATGTAGCGAGAAGAGCAGAGTATTCTGGTATTTTCAAAGAACATATTGACCAGTAATCTCATATATAAATTGTTGGTGTGTTTCGTTTTTCAACAGGTGGTGAATAAGTAGTGTCTAAAGCCCGTCATTCAAACTCGAAACTTTTGCAAATTGTTGACTTCCAACAAACGTTAAATAGGGAGGACAAACGAACTCATTGTTGGAAATGAACATTTTGCCATCTTTCCAATACCCTTGCTTCACAAAACCAGCAACAACTCTGCAGTAGAATAAATGATGGTTGGGACAAATTCTCTCCAACTCTTTTTCAACAACACAACACATGTGAGCACAGCATTCCAAAAAGCAGTAAAAAGAACCATGGTTTTCAATGTTGTACGTAATGAGAGAGAGTGGCTTTCGTTGTGAATGATTTTCCTCATCAGATGCGTCCTCTTCACAATTCACAAATTTGGCAAATTTGTCAACAGCTCTGCCACTACATCCACCCACAGCAAGCACTGTGTTTTCAAGCTCAATTGTTGGAACATTGAGAGCAAATTTCATACTAGGTAGGACCAAAGACGCTGAATGTCTTGCAGTGTTCATGGAGCAAACAAAATGACCACTGTTATCGACTGGAGTCAGCCAAGTGATAGTCATGATATTTCGTTGATTGTTGAACGAACTGGTTAAAAGACAAACAGGGTTGGTGTACAGAAGTCTTGACAGCAAGTTGGCAGGAGTAATGGAAATAAACTTATTTTTCTCTGGGTTTCCAATAGTTACATGATGAATTAAATAATCGTTATGCTCGTTAAGAATGTCACACGCAAGAATTATTTGTGTCTCTTCTCCATTCATTACGTTTCGCAACACTAGAAGGTATGAACCAATGATTGCCATTATGAAACTTCCATCTTTTGTTACTGTGAATATACTCAACTTGTATTCGTTTTCATGGGATTGAATTTTTTCCATTAGGCATTTTTGAATGCCATTCATGCATTGCATTAACTTTCTATTGTTGTTATCATAGAAAATAAAGTTTTCATGATTTGTGAAATGTAATAAAGCTACATCTGCAAGATCCAATTCGTAAATATTCTCAATTCGATGATGGGACTTATCAAATGAGATGACATGTGCAAGCTTGTTTTTGAAATGAGTTAAAATTAAATTATTCACAGCATGTATGGATGATATAGGAGTATCTTGAATTTGTTGCATATGGTTTTCATCAATAGCAATGCTTTTTTCAAGTTGAAAAGAGTTGGTAATGCCGATATCAGTTTTTTTTAAATCAAAAAACAGCAGCGACTGTCTTGATGTTAAAATGCACAACAAGTTTGATCCGTCATGCCGGCTTTGAATTGAAAAATCGATAACAATTTCTGACGAAGAAATTTCTGGAAGTGGCAGGCAAGCTAAATGTTTCTCTAAATTTTTTTCATGCCATATCCATACATGATTATCCGTAGTAATTGCCACCAAATATTTTTCAACACCTTTCTTTTTGATGGTCGTTGTAATTGTGAACACATCTAATCCAACTATTGATTTGGTGGGGAGTAAGGTAGTGTCAGGAACTATTTCTATGCTTGTGTTTCCTATTAAAAAATCACTACAATTACTATCAATTGTGTTTAAAATTGATTTTGAATGATCATAATTCAAAGTCATTCTAAATGTCTGAATAGATTTTTTAAATTTTGAAATCACTATTAAAGTAAATGAGTGAATTGTCATCATAATGGATGAGCAAGTGCTTTCCTCTGATGAATTCTGTGCATGAGTGAACGAATTGTTCATTTGTTTCTTTTTGTGGTGTCGGGATGAAATATTTTCAAGCACCATCATACCATCGATTGATGACAACCCTTTCAACAGTTCAGTGAATTTGAATATTTTCACCTTATTATTATCAATCGGAAGATCTGTACGGTGTTTAATAGTCAAAAACAACTTGAGGGACCCATCTCCGTACCCGATAAAAGTGAAAAGCAATTTTCTCAACCTATTCTTTGAAATTTGACTTTTTTGTTCTCCTTCCAAAACCTCGTTATGCTGTTCGTCATTTGGCACGAACATCTTGGTTGAATCGGGCAAAGAAACTGAATTATCTAAACTTGCTCCGAAAGGTCTATACACGATCACACTCGAAGGAATGACCTTTCTCATTTTTTATTGAATTTCTTTTCTCAACTTTCAAACCTTTTCAATGAGATACTATAGTTTCGAGAGCCATAAAAATTCAAAGACCTAATTGCGTTGGAAGATGAATCAGGCTAGCTCCATACCAAGTGATTTCCTGGCACTTCAACATCATGGACTAAAGAATGCATGCATTACCAAAAGTAAATCCACATGTCCTTTTCTCACCACTTTCCTTGGTGTGCTACCCATCATCATCAATAATTAAATGAACGAGGTTCTACCAAACATGGACTGCTGAATGAAAAGATTGTTATTGCTGTGGTGTCTCTTTGATCATGATTACAAACTTAAAAAAAACCCAAGCAAACATTGTTCTCTGGAAGAATAACACATTCTCCTGATATTCCTTCGTCCTTTTAGGACTCGTAAATACTCCTTCTGACCTCTCTTCTCTTCCCAATTAGCATTATTACTTTGACATCATGTTTTTCAGAAAGAACCGATCCAACACCAACGTACAATCCTCTTCCAACGTTCCGAGCACGTCCTCCATAGCAAGAGATCGAATCATCTCTTCATCAACACCTACTCTCAACAGTACAACAACAACGACATCAACCACCACTGCTCAACTCAATACACAACCCAATGCACAACCCAGTACAATATCTCAAACATCCTCACCCATAAGTGTTGGTGCAAGACCAAGTATGGATATATTATTAATGGGCAGTCATTCGCACATGCACCAGAAATCACAAGATCAGGGTGAAGATTCCTCAAGGTCGACCATGTCCTCTGTCTCTTCCTCACGAAATAGAAACTCTCTCCGTCTATCGATTGGAAACTTCTTTAAGGACAAACTTTGCAAGATACGAAACTCTCTGAATCGAAATACGAACCTTAATTTTGACGACATTGAGGCAGCAGTGGCTTCAGAGCAGCAGCGCTACTCGCCCTCTTCTTCAGCGCCACCAGGTTATGGAAGATGTTCCATAGACACGAGTAGAACCAACACTGCCAGTAGTGGTAGACACTCCAAGAAAGAGAGAGGACGAAGTAGAGCCATTTCCGACGTAACACATCCAAAAAAGAGACCAGTGTCTGTCACATTTCAACAACTTCAAAGTGGTGGTGGCTATGCCAATCCTTACAGTCAGTCTATTCTCACTTCAACTTCCTCGTCATGGTCATCAGATGTTTTTCCATCTCCAAGACATTTCTTCAAATCCTCTCTCTTCTCCAATAATAAGGAACAGGAATCGAAGGACATTAAAGTTCTCGTGTTGGGTGCCACAGCTGTTGGAAAGAGTGCACTTTGTAGTCAATACTTGAAAGGAATATTTCCATCTCAACATGTTGCCACAGTGGAAGATCAATTCAAAAAGGTCGTTGATATAGACGGTGAAACGACAAGTATTCATATTTTGGATACATGGGGAGATGTTCTCTTACAGAATGAATCATCATCTGCTGCTCAACAACAACCACAGGATCAATCGAACAGTTCGTCCTCCTCTCAAACAATGCCACCATCACAGTTGGAGCAGCTTTCGAGGCCTTCAAGAGCAATTACCTCAATCATTGATCAAGTTGGAGAACCAAGTGGTCAGTTCAATAATACCTCATATAGTACCTCAGCATCGAGTAACAGTACCACAATTTCCATGTCAACTTCTTCCATGGCAGAATCTTGTACTTTGACTGATGCTAGCAATGTAAGCAGCAGTAAGAACTCGTCACCAACTTCTCGAAGAAATAGTTCTGCACATTTAGAGATGGAACTTAAAAAGTCGATCATTAACCAAATTTCCTCTCATTCCTCCTCCAGTGGATCCTCGAATAGCCATGGATCATTCTTTTCATCCAATGTTGTCATTATTCTCATGTACTCCATTTCAGATTATTCCTCTTTTGAGAAGGTTTTACAAATTTATGAAAATCTTCAACTTTTGGCCGTCGAGTCACACCTGAAAAATTACAATGAAGAGCTTGCCAATAATTCTAAAAAGAAGGGCTCTCTCACCAAACGTTCCCCACGATGTAAATATTATTCCTTCCAACCCACGATCTTACTGGTGGGTACTAAACGAGATCAAGATCCATCCATTGCAAGAAGTAACCTGATACAGCAGCTTTCAACACCAACTACCTCAACAACGCCTCAACAACAAGAAGAGCGACGACCCTCCATGGTGCAACAACCTAGCAGCTCTGCTGACATGTATGGCTTCTATTACGGGTTTGGATTAAGCAATAGCTTGGAAGACAAGAGTCAACTCATACATTCACTTCCAGCAAGAATTCCAATCACCAAGAGCAATAAGCGACGTCCTTCCATCTACTCTCAATACGAATATGCCATGTGCGGATGCACAGAGACAGAACGACAAGTCACATTCGAAGAGGGAGAGCAACTCGCAGCAACCATTGGAGAGAATTGCTACTTTATGGAAATCTCCAATCAAAATCCATTAGAAGTCGAACAAGTGTTTTTGCAAGCCGTTCGGAAAGTGAGAGAACGCATAACTCAACTCTCCAACTCTGAGTTTGCGAGAGCCGCTCGAGCACAGCCCATCTCCCACAGAATGCCATTATCGGAATGTGTTTCCGTGTATTCCTCGAGATCATCAACGGCAGCAACTCCATGTGATGAAGACACTTGGAATGTTCTCAATGCGGCTCAACAACAGCCATCAGTGAATCATCCTCGTGTTCGAAAAGAAGTGCCTCGTCTCCTCTCACCAATCTCGGAGATGAAAGACGAAAAGCAAAGAAGACGAAGAAAAGACATAAAAGTGTTGGAAAATTGTGCTGCATTAACGGATGACTTAATAAATTACATGTAAATAAAGTCATCCCATGAATACGAGTGATGGAGAATCAATGAATTTCAATGTGGTAATATTGTTTGTAATGAAGGCTCAATAATGTGTATGTTTGTAACTTACATTTATTGGTCGCGAAAAACCTAGAAGTTTTATACTCGGGATGAATGGTTGAATAATCTATATAACTTGTGGTCGTTAAATTCATGGAATGATGGAAATTTGGGTGGGAATGGTGTTGAGAACTGAGCTTCCTTCAATCATCATCAGAATCCATTAAATAATAAAAGAATGGCCTGATATTGTTGAGAAGAAAAATCCGAAATATTTAAAACAAATTATTTCCAATAATCATAATGATGACAATATTATTACGTCAATTATTCTTCATCAAAATCAGTACTAATATCATACTGCCCTCCTCCTCCGCGAGTCTTTCTTTCTGCCAATAGTCTCACCTTCTTGGTTACTTCATCCGAAACAATTTGATCCGAGACAAGAGTGGAACCTCCAATAGCAGCACCGCTTGCTGCATGCCCCCTACGAGGTGAAAATAATGTCAAATACGTTACGAAAATGATAGAGGCTACAAAAAAAGGCCGTCTTCCAGTGACTCGACTCTTCGGAAAGATGAAATTAAATGCGGATTGAATGAAGGACATTTTTTTTCAATTCAAAAAAAAATATTTCCCATCATTTCCATTCCTTTCAATCAAAATGAAATGCGTTTCTGTTTCCATCAAACGCATTTAAGGTCAATGAGTGAAATGACACATAATAAATAATCATGATTTATGTTTGTGAATTGGGGTATCCACAATGCTTCTTATAAAGTTCACATGTTCCTCAAGGATAGTAGTAGTAGTATTGACCTAACAAGTTCTTTCTTCCAGTTTACTATTCCACTGTAAAAAATGTCGAACTCACAAACTCCCTCCTCTCCCTTCTTGCACACCGCCACCTCTCTGCAACAACTCATCCTCCATCAAGATGTCCTCTCTCGAATACTCTCCTTTGGGCTCTCTACTCTCGACATTTATTCACTCAAATTTACATGTGGGGATTTATTTCAATTATTGGGAGGTGATCCTTCTCTTCTCCATGCAGATTCATTGAGAGAAATATTGAAAAATCTTCATTTGCCTCGAATAGTGATGCAAATCGCAATGTACGGAAATGATGAACAAATGGAATTGGCAGTTTCTGAAATTCAACGATTATTTCAACAAAAGAGTCGAATTATTTCAAACACACAAATTGAAATTGAAGTGGAATGGCCCACGCATACACTGGAAGAGTATGAAAAAGATCCACAACATTCTTTGAAAAGTGACAGAAATTATCTGGAAAGAGTAAGATTTTTGAAATTATTGAAATATTTCGACACAAGTGTAGTCCAAACAATATCAAATGTACAAAATCCTTCTTCACAACTGAATTCTCCATCCAACCCAATCAATCCCTCAATTGAAGAAACATATTCAGAGATGGAAAAAACCATTTTACAGGAATTTTTCGATGTGAAATTTCTCGAGAAGGAGGACGATCAACACCATAACAATCGAATTTCACCTCCTGCAAGTTATTATTTTGCACACTTCGAGTCACAACTCAGGATTCATTCCTCCAAAATCAACAGACGTATCGTTAATAGTAGTAGTGAAAAGTATGAAACAACAATCACTCTCGAAAACCATTTATTGAATTGGAGAAATAGAAACTCGCTCAATGACGATCTTGTGAAAAAGAAATCACTCAATGCATGTCAAATATTTGACAAATTCATTCTCCATTTACAATTTATACCTTTTTTAACTGACCGTATTCCTCCCCTGCATGATCTCTATATTCATCCAAATGCTCAATCTTCGATCAATCTTCCAAACTTATTTGGTGAAAATCATGTCAACGATTTCCATGGAAAGAAAAAGTATGAATTCAATTATCGATACATGTATGGAAGAGATGTCTTCACCGTGACACGTTTAGTGAAGCATGTCATGTATTACATTTTTAAAGAGTATCTTGTTTTGAAAATGGAACGTGATGCAGTGATTGATTTGAAACAAGTGTATGAGAAAGAAGAGTTACAACATATCCAAACGTTATTGAAAGCATCGTCGAATGATGAAAAGAATCCATCGATTGATACAAATATCTCGAATTCATCCAATTATCTCCTTTGTCACTATTTCACCATTGAGAATAATGTCATTAAGGCATTTCGAAAAAGTGTTCTTAATGGAAATGTTTCTTCCTTACCCATTCCTCCTAAAAAAGCACCAATTGCTTCCATTCTATCGAACTCAAAGACACGCCAACCCATTGAACAATCCGAAAGGATTTCCTTTTTTAAAAATTGGTTGACTCTTCTCTCATTGGAAAGCATGACCGATCGAATGCGTGTATTGGTGGCCATTCAATTTGTGAAAGTTGCCTTCGAGTCAGACATGAAGAGTTTATCTTCTCCAGAGGCGCTTCGAAACTTGGCCAATGCTCTCAAAACAGACATTTCAGACCCAATTTCATATGGAATCCAAACCAAAAGTAGAAATATTTCAATTTGATTTCCAACTTGTGCGAAAATTGAAAGAACCATTATAGAAATGAAATTGAATTACATGACAATTCCATCCTTTCCAAAAATCAATTTAGAACTTATTGAACTCTTCACTCCAAAAGAGCGCTGTGTTCATCGTCTTACAAATTCGGTGTGGTCAACCTTTGACAGGTTTATGTTTGAAAAGGTTTATTCGAACCAATTTCTATGCTGTTTTAGTGCCATGTGGATATTCGGTTGTTGTTTATTGACAGCTCCCTGTGGAAGTTACAAATGTGGATACGAGATGCTTCCTATTTTTTCTGTTGGACAAACTGAGGATGACTTGTGGGATGATGAGAGCAGTGACGCCTCGTGTTGTTTCAAAAGTGGCAGTAGCTGCTGTTGCTGTTGCGTTTGTGGTGACTCTCTGTGTATTCCAAATTTTGTTCATCGATGGTTGCCTAGTTTAGATTATTCACAATTGTTACCATTGATGTTTTGTGCGGAAGGTGAATCGCCTTATGATGATGTTTAAATATGCTCATTTTCACGTCCAATATTATAGAAATTAAAACTTAGCAATCTAAAGAGTAAAAATTTGTTAAATAGAAATACGACAATGAATTTGTGTTGGTTCATCCTCTAATGTTCTTCTCCACTTGCAGGCAATATTTCCCATCGAAGTGTTTTGTAATGGTCTGGAATGTCACATCCATCATATTCGAAATTCATTCTCACGAGATACAATTCATTCAACTCGTTAATATTTTTGCACACCTTGTTGAAACGTCCATATTTTGCAGCTTGAACGATTACAGGATCCATAGTTGTGTCATCATTCGTGATGGCTTCACCAAATTGATATTGATATCGATCCAACGCAGAAGCATCCACACAAACTGCTCTCAAAAACTGTGTTCTAGTGTAGGTTGGAAATAATTCAAAATCAGAAGATTGAGGTGCCATCTGTCGTGCCTCTTCACAAATTTCTTCAATTTCTTCCAAAGAAAAGCGCGTTCCAGCAACTTGTTGAACTGCCTGCCGAATCAATTCCTTGTCGGTTTTCAATTTTGGCGAAGATGCAAATCATAGCATGTGACCTGAATGTTGAATGACCTTTTCCACTACCTCTCGATCACTTCTCAACCTTTTTGAAGCATACACAAATGAGGAAGGATTACTGCTCAGAATGCTCATGACAAATTCCTTATTATTCCTTAAATTTGGACTTGCCAATGAAAAATGAGCAAGTGTTTCATTTGCGAGTACTTGTCTCACAATTTCTTCATCGTCGAGAAAATGACGTGCCATTTCAGCATTCGAAAGACAACTTCCATTCGCTTTTACAGCTGTGAGAATAACTTCACGATCGTACAGATACGAAGGTGGTACAAACAGAAGAGCCTTTGGATTGAAGGACATGGCTTTGAGAATGAGAGCTTTTTCAAGAACTTGTAAAGAGTCTTCAACGACATGCAGATCATTGCTGAGATATTTTGTGATTGCATTTGGTGTTGTTCTCATGGTTGCTGCACTGCTGTGGAAATAATATTTCAAAAAAGCACTTGGATACAATTTCAGTAATAGAGAAAGAATTTCATCATCCTTCTCATTCAATGTTTCACTTTGTGATTTCTTCATCAACAAAGAAAAGTAATCATTCAAATTTGGTGGCTCAAACAAAGAGAGAGCTTGAAGGATCATCTCTTGACCAGTCCTCAACTCTCGAGAAGCATATTTAAAAGCATTCGCTCCGTGTGGACCTTTCATGGCTTCCAATACGACATGACGATGGTGTCGATACTTGTGAAAGGAGGCCTTCATGGGCTCTCCTTCTTCGTTTCTTTTCACATAGAGAAATGGGATATTATTTTGTATTAAAGGTTGAATGTTCTTCACCCTCTCTATTCTCCATTTCATCATCGAACAAGTCATGATTGAGTGTCATGTTGGACCATAATGGAGAGATCATCATGTATTGCACACACTCTCCATTGGAAGCAAGAGATTGTAAAATAATTTCTCGATCTTGTTGTAATTCTTCAGAGGCCATCATCCACAACATGCCCTCTCTTTTCACAGCTTCCAACATGAATGTTCGATCCTTCTTGAATGCATCAGGAAGTGAAAGAAAGGCCTCAAAGAGTCCTTCTTGAGACTTCAAACATTCGCTCCAAAACTCTCGATCCTAAAGTACATATGAAGGTAAAGGACCTTTTACAAGAATATCTGCTCTCCTGTGTGCCTTTTCGATCAAGAGTTTGCGACTCGTCCACATGCAGTCTGGCAAACCAATAAGGAGGTTGGGTTGTAAATGAACTAATTGTGAGCACACTTGAAAATCATGAATGAATTCGAGAGGAAGTGAAAGCCATGGAAGATCCAGGTAGGAAAGGCCTATTCGATCAAGTTCTTGTTGTTGCTGATGAAAGGTTTGGATTTGATGAAGAAATTTCTCTCGAGCTCGGAACCATTTGGTGAACCCGAGTGATTGATTTTGATACTTTTTGGTCAATAATAATTGTGTTGGTGTAGAAATGGAATGAAAGAGATCGTCATGATGAGCCATAAATTGCGAGTGTGGAATTGTGAAATTAATTAACGTCACAACAACAACAGGAGAGCAAATTCCTTCTTCATTTTCGCACATTTTTTTCAAATATAGATCCCCAACACGAAGTGGGATCTTGGGCTCACATATGTGGATAGCATTAATTGACTCTTGCAATAATGTCAATACCTTTGTACTGAGGCAATTCAAGATTAAATTCTTTTTGAAGAGATGGTGGGACAAATCTTCCACCAACATAATGAACGCCCTTAAAATGTTGAGCACACAATTTTGGAGCTGTCAATGAAATTAAAACGTCACAATAGAGGCCTCCATTATAAAGATTTTCCTCAATATTAGTATTATTGACGTCCCATCCTGATGGAATATCAATGCAAATCATTGGCACCCGTTGTTGTTTGGCTTTCTCATTTAATATCTCAATGATATGTTTATAGGGTTCCCTTATTCCACTTTTGTCAGAAAATGAAAAACCAAAAATTCCATCAAGTATAAATTTGAAATTCTCAAAAGTATTGTTGTGTTGTTCTAATAATTCATCGATTGATTTAAAAACTGGAATTTCTAATTGTTTACATTGTGTTAATAATCTAATATATAATTCATTGGTTGTTTCTTTGGGATATAAAATTACAGGGGAGTATCCAAAATGTTTCAAATGTCGTGCAGCTACTAGCCCATCACCTCCATTATTTCCTGGGCCACACACAACTTGTTATGAGCGTTTCGGTGAAATTGAAAATGTTTCATAAAGGTGCAAAATGTTACAACATATTTGTAGATTCATGACATTAGTGCCACATGAATGAATACATGTACGTACTCAAACAAGAAATGTTGGTCCTATCACGAGGAGGAGCATGATCAAAACATGCATGAGCGACAGACATTCCTGTTATCATTAAGCCAATGTTATTTGTTTGTAACAGTAAAATCCAATATGTTATTAATTACGAAAATCAGGATGATCAAGTCTCTACTTGCCTGCCATTTCCATCAACTGGTCAATTGAAAATCCATGTACATTCTTATCCATGAGCAGTTGATCAATTTTAATTGCCTCATCCGATGATAGAAATTGTTTCTTGGACGACATTTCAATAATACTGGAAGTATTTAAATGACTCGTTGTTGATGTTGGATGGATCGTATCCGTAAACTCAACTCCACAAGATGAAGAATATTGCCTCAATTCAAATGATTTTAATGATGACGATGATAGGATGGAGAAGCAAAATAATTTTTCCAAATTCAAACGTAATAAATAATAATTAGCAGCAGTCGTTGTGGTAGTATTAAATAACGTTGATTTAGTGGTGGTTTCTGTTGCTCCGAATACCGTTAAACGTTCCCGATCAATGACAAAATTTGAATCGAGGAGAGTATCCTTCGTTTTTCGGAATAAGCCAACAATTTTTTTCATTTATTCTCATTTCCTTAAAAAGATTTCTAATTGAAACGATTCATCTTGGATACTATATATTAATACATCATCCTACTTGCTGGCACATGAAGGTAATAAATTTCAAATACAGCAATTCAATTAAGTCTCCAAGAAGCAACCCCTTAAATGTGAAAGAATCCTCAAGATAAAATTTCATCACAACTGTCGAACTCTCAAAAAAATCTTCCTCGCCGCGCCTTCTAATCTCATCTCTCTCGCTTTTTCTTCTTCATCACCACCAGAGAGCAACAATCTTCTTCTTCGTCATGAGTATCCTTCTCGCTCACACCTCTTCCAACAATGGATCCACCACTCGTGAACGCTCTCTCTCTTCTCTCTCACAAAATTCCTCCTCACTAAATTATGGATCCATCGAAAGCAGTCAGGATGATGCAGCCACAATCTTTTCGAAACATGTTCATTACAATGATGATGATGAAAATAAGAAGGAAATTATTTCACATCATTTGGATACTCCTATTAATCATTACGCGGTTCAGAGTTTGATCGATGACACTCGACAAAGACAACAACAAGTGGATGATGATGACGGAATGAATCGGAGATCGAGTGTGAATAATAACGAATATTATTATGTTTATCATTCAAAAGATTCTAAAAATGGAATGAAATCAAAGAATGCACTTGTGAGAGTATTGTCCTTCTGTTATACCTTGACTTCAAATATTGGAATTGTTTTGACATTTGGCAGCTTGTTAAGATTTCCCTATATTTCACACAAATATCATGGAGGTGCCTTTATCATTCCATATTTTCTCTTATTATCAATTATTGGAATACCATTAATTATTCTCGATTACTCACTTGGATACATCTCTGGAAAGAGTTTTCTCTTTTCACTGGCAAGATGGAATCGACGATCGAGTGGAATTGGAATGGCTTCATGCATTCTTGGAAGTGCGATTATTTCATCGTATTATTCAGTGATTACTTCATGGCTTGGAGTTTATTTTGGAAATATATTTACAGGTGAGTATACTCAAGAATATTCATTTGTGTAAAGAAAATAATTTATTTTGTCATATTCTTACTTTCAAATTTATATATTGAAATTTAAAAACAATAATCATAATAATTTCGAATTTATTTATGTATCACCTTTACATTTCATCATGACACTTGTCACACAGATCCCATGCCTTGGTCTGGAACTCCAGAACATTTTTTCAAAACACAAATCCTGAAAATTAGTACCAATTCGTACGATATTAGTGGATTTCTGTCGTGGCCTGTATTGGTCGCTCTCGCTGCCTTTTGGTTCCTCAGTTATTGGTTTCTATTTTTGGAAAGTGTGAGTAAGGTCGTGCGGTGGTTTGCCTCACTCTTTAGTTCTATTTATGTGCTCATGTTGTTGGTGATTTTCATTCGAGTGCTCTTTGAGGTGGGATCTGGAATTGGAATTTTACAATTTTTAAAACCTGATTGGATGTTGTAAGTTTTTTTGTTGATTGATTCGCAATAATGTGATGCGACGAATGAATACATGCACGTTAAAAAATTGTTGTTGACTTTTTGGCACATGGATTTAAATATGTGAATGAATGGACGGAACATTTGTGTGTTTGTGTCTGTCACTATATGAAATCGTTCAAAATGAAAAAGATTGACAAAGGGAGATTTATGGTTAGGTGCATTTGGTCAAATATGTTTTACCTAGTAAGTTTCATATATGGATGTTGCAATTTCAAAGATTCACACCATCATCACAATAACCTTATACGAATCATCTATTTATTCTATTTTCACAATAATCTTACATGTTATGAATTCATGTCAATCAATATGAATCAATTTCACTCTCACAAATCTCTCCTTAGTGGCATTTCGAATGGCTATCTCACCATGTATTCCTCTCAATTCAAGAATGGAAACAAAGACCTTGTCTTTAACTCTTTCATGATACTCTTTGCAGGAATTCTCGTTTCAGTTATTAGCGGAATTTCTTACTATTCTGTTTTAGGATATTTAGCTGTCACAAGCAAAACTCCAGATGAAATTAATTCTCATTTTCATGCTGGTATTGGGTCTCCAATTTTTGTCATGATTGAAGCTGCTACCACTCTATTTCCAATTCCTCACATGTTCACAGTGGTTTTAATATTTTCATTGATTTTTGTAGGATTTAATAGTACTCTCTATTTTTCAGAAGCATTTATGAATTGTGTGCAAAATTTGATACCACGAAGAAACACTCGAAGATTTGTCATTGCATCGGTAGTGTGCGCCGTTTCATTTTGTTTTGGAATTCCATACACGTTATCGAATGGTTATTATATTTTGGAAATTGTGGATCATTATGTTGGAAATTATGGAATGGGATTAATTGCCTTAATGGAATGCATTGTGATTGGATATTTTTCATCGAATCCAGAAGGAGGAACCATCAAAAAGTCACCTTTCATGGCAAACCAAATGAGTGGAAACAATTTGAATAGTCTTCAAACCTACGATTCAAAATCTCCATTTACTCTTTTCAAATTTATTCGAAAACGATGTTCCAAATTCTCACAACATAAATCTTGGAAAAATTTTAAGGGAATTATTTGCTTTTCGGTGGATTCTTTCAGAGAGAGAATTGAAAGAGACACAAAAATTGGTCCCTTTCTCGTGTGGAGTATAATTGTGAAATATTTAACACCATTGATTTTATTTGTACTTTTAATTTGGAATTTAGTGATAGAATCCATTCATCCATTTTCATCTTTTAATGATCAATCCAAGTATGATGTCTTGTCACTTGTCTTGGGATGGTTGTTAGTTGTGGCCTGTCTTGTAATTTTTTTGATTTTTGCCGTTTGGCCTTCCGTGGAAGAAAATGAAGAAGTTGGTGGAGATGACATGAAAGAATTTGTGAGTTCCTTTTCCAAAGAAGATTTAAAACAACCTTTGAATATTAACAGTAGTGGAGAAGATTCAATGGAAGTATTGGCTGCTGCAGCCATTGAAGAAGATCAAGTCTAGACGACATCAACATATCATGTGCAGGAATAATAAATTTGAATCATGACAAGTCAAAGGCAAATGACCGTATAGAAAGCAAATATCACATGTAATTCTACTAAAATCTCCCATTCACTTGTTTGACTCTTCTGAATTCACAGAATCTCCATATTGAATGAATTTACTTTTTTTGAATTTCCATTTCAAGTAATTTCCTAAATCTAAAAAATATCCAGTCATTGAAACTTTAAAGAACCAAAACGACAACCTTCCTCACATGTGAAAATTGCTTTTTCACAGAGAGAGAAGAGTCGCTTCTTTGTCTCAAATTGCAACATTCATAAAATCCTCAAAAAAATTAAAAACACTTTTGAAAACCAACCCTCCAACAACAACAACAATGGACGGACTTTCCTACCTTGAAAATGATCACGTCTGGATTCGTGATCGATTCTCTCAATTCCGTAACGAAACCAATTGGTCCCTTCGTAAAGACATTATTAAGGACATTATCACCTTTGTGTGTCAACACACATCTGCTGAAGAACGATATTTGTACGAGTTGATTGTAAAAAAGTTTGATAATGGTAAATTCCTCTACGACAAGGAATATGTGGATAATCAAGTTGCCAAAGAAATTATGCAATTCTTGTTGGACAATCTTGATGTCTTGACCACTGGCAACTTTACTTATCGTGACTCCTATTTCCAAGAATGTGAAAAACTCTTCTCCTCTCTCGAAGATCACATGAAAGAAGAAGAGAATATCATTTTCCCCAAATTGAGAGAACAACTCTCTTCCAATGAACTCTCTCAATTGTATCGTGATTTGGAATGGGCCAAAAAGAATGCACCAACCATGCCACATCCACGAGCTCCAGTGACTGGCGCTAAATTGTTGCATCCAGTCACAGGATTGGTGGATACAGTTACGGAACAAATTACTGGAACCAGTCGTAATCAATAAGCTATAAAACGTGTAGAGTGTGGCAAACGATGATGTGAAAAGGTTACTTGACCTCTCGCAGTGTTCTCTCTTCCTACGATTTGTTTCTGTGAAACCATTGTCGATCGATAATAAACGGTAGTGATTTTTCAACTCTTGTGATTCATAAATCAGACTCTCTTTCTTTGAAAGGTTTCCGTGTGAATTTTAACGGGTGTTGGAGGAGAGAATGATCAAAGACAATGCATCATAGAACAAGTGGACTTGATTTAGTGGCAAATACTTTACTGTAGTCGCAGTGATGAAATAGTGTGACCATTGCTCTCAATTTTGTTTGTACAGCCCTATCAATTCTTTCAATAGAACCTAGTTCCATGGTGGAAAAGATCAAGTTAGAAATAATCCTTATTCTTCTTCTTGGTTCGAATGTCATACTCTTCATCTTCACTCTGTTCATCATCCTTTGACATTTCCACATGTCCGAAATGTTGCTCTCCAACCAAATGTCTTGGAATTGCTCTCCACTTTTTATATTGCCATGCTAAACAGCCAATAAGAGGTAAAATCACAAAAAGAATCAAACAGCTGGCTGGTAATAGAGTTGCAACTGCAACAATCGAAGAGGTTGTCAAGAATGAGGAAATATCCTTATAGTAGTAAAATAAATCTCTCTTTCCAAAACCAACAAACCAAGCTGGATATTCAGAATTTGTGTAACATTGTTTTTCAGTATTCACATATACGAGTTCGTTGTCGAACATGCCATTCAAGTCTCCTTTCTTGAGTTCAATCCAATTAGCAGTTGTATTCAATTTGTAGAATTTTGGGAATGTATCTAATGTGACATTGGTGAATGTTTCATCATGGAATGAATATTTCACAATAGCATGACAATATCTAACGTCATAGGTTTGACTATTTTGTGTAATTGATCTCTCCATAATACAATTTTCAACATTATTTGTGACGTTACATGTTGTTAATTCTGTGAGTAATGGCTTTTCAATACTTTTCTGAGAGGCCCGAATGAAATCCCAATATAATTTTGCAAAATAGGCTCCAATACCCAAGCATGAAATAGACAGAACGGTTGAGACGATCAATACAATGAAAGTGATCATCATTCTCCTTTTGCTGGTTATTAATTTTGCCATTTTGTTTTCGTAAAAGTTTTGATAAAAGTGTTTAAAAGAATAAATTAATAATGATGATGAGAGTACTACTAGTTGGATAAAATTCAAAGACTAATGATGATCGGATAATCCGTTGATGATCTTCAATAATAATGGATTTGATTGATAATAATAAATAGAAAATTCAAATTGAAAAAATAGGAATAGGGAATTAGCTTGATGAAGAATTCAGTGATGATAATGACGATAATGAGCCTTTAATCCACAGCACACGCACGCAAACTCTTAAACAACGTTCTGTAGCTACACACGTCAAATCGGAATGGTGCAATTCAATGCAAAGATATCCAAGCCGTTACGGAATTTTTTAATTGGTGTTGTGGATTCGAGCAACTGTCAATCATCATCGTTGGTTCGTCTCGGAACGTGTTGGTTTGCTGCCCTTATTACATTGTTTCCATCTGCCATGGAATCTCATGAAAAGGATGGTTGTTCGAATATTGTATAAGATTCAACTTCTGAATGAGAATACATGTATAGACACTCTCTTTAAAAAGTTAAAAAGATAATTCAAATACGGGTAAAAGGGGAACGGTTCCTTCTTTGATCTGAATGAAAGATCATTCAAATTTCTGGAGATTTTCCTCCTGTTTTTGAAGAATAACATCCCGAATTTGGACGTATTGATTGGAGTTACTTATTTTGAAAGTATTTCTTCATTAGTTCCATCGCTCTCCCCACCTTCTATGCATGAACACAGAAGTCTGAGACTCTGCGTGTTCATGAGATTCGTTACAACAGGATAATACAGGAGCACTGATGAACAATTTTCGCACATTGAATCTGTACAGTAACGTTTGACCAATGTACATTTTCAACCTCCTCAGAGATGGGCGTTCTAAGAAAAGCAAACTCCTTATGTTCGTCCTATTTGGGAGGGAATGCATCACTGAGAACCAAGGAGAAAATGTTATATATGTATTAATCCGAATATTGAGAGATTTGACTTGCTCCCTGATGGACACATTAGGCAAGCACGTTGTCGCTTACGACTAAAGCACTGCAGCAACACTACTATCGTGTGGAGATAATACCTTTTTCAACTGTGATTGTTGCATGATTCATTCATTAATGGTAGAGATTCAACTTCTTTTAAAAACGTACCTGATTGATTCTGAAACCAACAATGGAAGAGAGATGTTTCTGAATTTATGAAACTGCATTCTGTTTTCCACACACATGTTCACGATTACCATATTATGACCTTTCATGATGCTTTAATATTCCAACCACAAAACCACTCACTCTTAATATGTATTGTGATTTACAGTTTTCTCTCGTGAACCCAAAACGAACGCACAAACCCACAAGTCACCAGCTCACTTTTAAAGTGTTGTTCACTTTCCCTTTTTAATTTCGTAATCGATCAATTCTCTAGATAAAAGAGTTGCACTCCAGGTTTCCAAACCCACCACCTCAACTGCGCACGGAAAATGGCTTGATCAAGATTCGGCTTCAAAAGAGAGTTCGTTTTTATCATCATTGACGCATGACACCTTCAAGTTGAATAGGAAAAATACCGTTTGGCTTCTTCCTTCCATTTCCATATTTTAGGCATCTGAGATAGGTGCTTCAGTTCTTGTTTGCGGAAATTCCCTGCAAACTAATTTGAATGCCATGAATTCACATTTACGGTCGACAGGGTACTGCGACGACCTTATAAACTCTGCGACTGTTCAGCATCCAACAATAACAACAGAAAAAAACATCACACACAACCATTCATTGTCCAATACCACTCAAATCGCTGATTATTTCATGTCCTCTTCAATGACTCTCTCACCACCTCATATGCATCTTTCAACCTCTGGAAATGGTCATTGTCCGCAATCCTCGTTCTGCTACTATCCATCTCATCACCAGCAGCAGTATCCAACAATGTTCGAACATAATAATACTCACATGACGATGATGACCATGATGGATGTCACTCATTCACCATCGTCAACACCATTGAATTGTTCCCCAATCCATAATAGCACTTCCACTGCTCATTCTCTTCCAATGTTGCAACAAATCAGTTTGAATGACATTTCTATTGGAGCACCAACCTTCTTGAAATTAGACATTCAAGATATCATGCAAGCTTGGCGAGAATTGTATGGTGAAGAAGATGATGATGAACAGAGACTCCCTTCAGAGATCAGTAATTATGGCTTCAACAACATGATGACTGATCAAGCTCACCAATAACAAATAATCACTTCAAGAGAATTGAAACATTGCCAACTCTCTCTTTGTCATACCGTGAAACAACAAACCACACACAGAAGGCATGTAATGTCCAATCACAGAATATCAGAATGTTTAACAGCAGAATTGCATTCACACGTGTTTGGTACCATTGCTTTGTGGTTGCCTCTTGAAAATGCTTTCGCGCTTAACACAAATTGCGCACAAAAATCACATGAAATTGATTGGACCTTTCGCACGTGATACTTGATACAGCAATGCTACGAAAAGATCAAATAAAGTTACAAAGTTCGAAATTGATCATGTCTTTCCAAACAAAAACCAACAATTATTTTGACCATTACCTGAATCGATTCCCCTCTGTAATAATACTGTACTGCAGTATTATTACAGAGGGGAATCTCTGGTTTAACATCTCTCTTCACAGAGAGACCCTGTACAGGAAACATGAAGAACACGCGTTTTGCTAAACCAACAATAACCTACTGAGTCAGAGTACAGATTCAATAATGCATTCAACAGGAAAACCAAACAAAAAAATGTCGGAAGCATCCAATCCTTACAAACAAGCGGCCAAAGCCATCAAAGCAAAGGGACTTTTGAAACTCAAGTTTTATTGCCAAATGTGCCAAAAGCAATGTCGGGATGCTGCTGGATTTAAGGCTCATACCTTGAGTGAGTCTCATCATCGGCAAATGCAAGTGTTCCGAGCGAATCCAGCCCGATTTATTAATCAATTTAGCGAGGAATTTAAAAAAGGATTTTTGGATATTTTGAGAACGAGGCATGCCAAGAAGAAGGTACCAGCATTGAAGGTGTATAATGAGTATATTAATGATAGGCATCATGTACATATGAATTCAACACGTTGGACCACACTCAGTTC
Source organism: Naegleria fowleri (assembly GCF_008403515.1). Classification (NCBI taxonomy): domain Eukaryota; phylum Heterolobosea; class Eutetramitea; order Acrasida; family Naegleriidae; genus Naegleria; species Naegleria fowleri. The sequence continues at coordinate 44,689 of NW_025407945.1, forward strand.
GTTTGTAAAATATTTGGGAAAAATCGGAGTTTGTTATGTGGAGTATGATGAAGAGAAGGATTCGTGGCTCATTCAATATTTGGGAGAAACAAATACTTATAATCCGAGTGGTGCCTCATCATCGAATACTGAAAATGATGAAGTGTTGGATGAGAGGAGAAAATTTGATTTGTATGAGAGACAATTTCAAGCATTGAAAGAGCTTGAAGAGCAAGCAGATCAAATCATTAAAGAAGAAAGTGGAAATGAGTCAAAGACATCTTCATCATCATCTGACACAAAACAAAACAAAAAACCTTCATTTTCTGGATTTACTCTCACGAATAAGAGGAGCTTGTCACAAACCACTTCCGATAAGAATTCTGAAAATTCAACAACCTTGTCAAATGATGCCAATCATAATTCCAAAAAAACGGACAGCAATGCAACACAAAAGAATCTTCCAGTTGATCAGGATGAATCGATAGAACAAAACGAATCGGAGGCGATTGCTCTTGACAGCAATCTAATTCAACAAACGATAGAACCAGCCACAAAGAAAAAAAAGATTCGAAAAGATGCCGATGAAGATGACTCTGGCCTTTCAAGTGGCTGGCTTAAAACAGGAATAGTAGTGAAAATTATTGACGAAACTTCGGAATTCTATAACAAGAAAGGGCTCGTGATTAAAACTCTAAAGAAAAAGAGGCAAGCTCAGGTAGAATTACTGGATAATCCTGGACAAATTATTGAGGTTTATCAAGACAATTTACAAACTGTGATACCTAAAATTGGAGGCAAGGTCACCATTCTTAAACATGAAACAATGAGAGGAAAATCTGGTACTCTGTTATCTGTAGATTTCGATAAGGGATGTGCCACTGTACAAGTGGATGGCGTTTTGGGAGAGAATCAACTCGTGCTCAATTATGATGAATTTTCGAAGTTATTTTGAGTCGAGTAAATGATATTGTATGTGCAGATCCTTGCATCGCGTCATCATTGACAACCATCGGTTGACCATGAGTGCATCATTCTCGTGATCCTTACCTTTCGTGCTTGACAAGGAATTGCACATTTGAACGAGTTTGAATGGACATGCCTTAGTTGAGCTGTTGAACTCCTGAGGATGCATTACCCAACAAGAATGGCTTGAACTCGTAGGAGAGATCCCGTCATAATTGCAACAAACCCAACAAACGGAGAATTGACAAAATATTATCAACATGCAAAAAAATTCCCTGAATCACGTGATTCATTCATCTTCATCAGTAGTGTTTCGCCATTATCATCATGATCACTTCTCAAATCAAGGACAAAATCATTTTGTATGGCAATCACATCAGCCAACCTTCACGATCCGTCATGTGGTTCATGATGTTAAATAACATTCCTTTTGAATTTAAATTAGTGAGATTGGAAAAGTTGGATCATCGTGGAGAGGAGTACAAGAAGATCAATCCGATGCAACAAATTCCTTCATTGACCATCATTCCTGATACAAGTTCTTCCGAATCTGTTTCAACTAAATCGTCCTCTTGTCATGAAGAACATATTTTCGAAAGTCAGGCCATTTTGTTGCACTTGTTTCATCGATATCGAAAAAGTTGTAAAATTCCTGCTCATTGGTATCCAGATCCTCATGCACACTTGACAGAGCATACTAGAGTGAACATGTATTTGAATTATCACAATTCACAATTGAGACCTGCAGTGGGTGGATATGTTTTTGCTGCTGCTATTGGACCCACTGCATTTGGAATGAAACGAGATGAATCCAATATTCGATCCTTGGAAAAGAAGACACATCTTGTGTTGAAACAATTGGATACTTTTTGGATGAATGGAGCTGCTATCTTGGGAAATGCTCCTTCTTCAGGACAATCTCTCTATTTGTGTGGACAAGCTAAAATTTCAATTGCTGATCTGTTGTGTTATAATGAGCTCATGCAGTTGACACTTCTGACAGACGCTTCAACATTGTGGGAATCAGAAATTTACAAGCCTTATTCAAATGTTTGCAAATGGCTTCAACTCATGTCCAAAACTCCAGAGCATGACAAGGTCTTTAAATTTCTGAATATTCTGAAAGAAAAAGTCATTCAGCGAACGTACATCCAAACTTTAAATGTTGTGAGTGAAAATGGTGACACTTCTTTTCTTGCAACATGGATTGGAATACATATGTGAATGGTACCAATTTCAAGTACGCTTCATATTTAATACAATTAGTGATTACAATGATTCTCTGTCGACATCTTCTTGTTCAGATGACAACATCCCAGACTCTGAATCTTCGGAGTAGCTACCACCATTAATAGTCGAAGGTATCCTTTTCCTTGAATAAATGGTCTGCTTGCACATCTTTCCCATCACATATTCTTTCTTTTGGAATGGTGAACCATCGACATAAAACTCTGTCTTTGCTCCATGCAATTTACCTTCAAAGTAGGTAGCCTCAGTGGTCAGATGATGTTCTTTCTTGTTGAAAACCCCATCCTTACATGCATAGGATCGAGAAATACCATGCAATTTTCCCTCTTTAAAGTGGCTCCATTCCATAATTTGTTCGTCCAATCCAAAATATAAAATCTTGAGGCCATCGTATTTACCATTCTTATAATAACATTCAACATCTTTAACAATCGCTTTTTTTCCATCATTGTCATATAGAACTTTGTATTCAATTAATTTACCATCAAGCTTGTCATTTTTGTAGGAGCATGACCTTTCAATGGCATCTTTTCGATGTGAGAAATATTTTACAAACGATCCTTCTTTTTTTTCCACAAGCAAAGTGTCCCACTTGCATGATCTCTCCTGATTTAAAGTAATCAATCGCCTCTCCATGTTTTTTTCCATCTTTGTAAGAGAGCTGTGATTTGATGTGACCTTTACATATTTCTTTCAAATCATCATTGACAACCTGTGGAGTGTCTGGTTTTGAAATGTATTCTTGTATTTTTTCAGAAAGATTTAAAACACGATTATCGGTGTGTATCACAAGCATGGGGCCTTGTTTGTATCCAAGCAGGTATTGTACAATGGAGAGTTGAGTTTTTTTGCTCGATGTCACCAGGTTGTTGTGAAAAAGGTTCAATCGTTTTGTGTGTTGAGAAGTAAAATAATTACTTTTTTGGAAATTGTACCAATCTTTGCATACTTGTCTAAAAAGATGTTACATTCGTTTCAATAATAATTTCATACACATATTTGAGAATAAGCATGTGAAATGTTGTGAATGAATGTTTTGATTGAACAATAGAATTGAAATTGTCAAAAAAGTAAATCATCATAATTTACATTTTCAATAATAGTAATAATAATCGTTGTGCTTCTCGATCCAACACGTACCTACAAATATTTAAATCTTTTCCCCTTAAGAATGGAAACATGCTGTCCATAAATGCAATCAACAAGTAGAAGGGAACCATTCTTATTTTCTTCTTGAAGGTCCCAAAATAAGAATCATCCTCTTCTTCCGAAATGCAATCGCTTAATCGATCAAGTGTTCTCTTTCCTTCTGTTGCCTCTGCTTGATCGTTATTTGAATTCTCAGGACTCGGATTTTCCCTTCCAGATTGAACATCATCAAGAAGGGACATTTTTTTGGGTTTGCAATATGCAACATAATTTTTTGCATCTAGACAAAAAATCATTTCTTTCCTCATCCCCACCGATCGATGATGATCATACCAAGGCTAGAACAGCTAGATTCTTCTCCTAAAATTATTGATTGATTGATTAATTATTGAACAATTTTTTGATTCCTCTCGACGAACGAGGAACGTTTTTCAACTAAAAATTAATAATTTTTTTGGTTCATGATCGGAATGACCTCCATGCCACCACCATCATCAAGCAAGAAGAAGAAATCATCATCATCACCAACAAAATCAACACCTTCATCTATACTCTCTGGATACAGTCCACTTCATCGGGAAGGATATTTAGCCTTTGTTCATTTCTTTTTCAACACCTTATCCAACTTGGAAAAACAAGGACGATTTGAACATCGGGATTTATTGATCTCAAGATTCCTCTCAAGGCTGAGTGTGGAGGAATTACGGAATTTGATTGATTTCTATGGATTGGTGAATCCAACCATTGCTACACTCGTACAAACTCATAAACGAAAATATGAACCAGAAGAAGAGGCTTCTCCTTATAATGTATCGAAAGAAAGAGAACGATTAAGACAACTCGTATTGTCGCAACCTTTTGTAACAAAGTTTGCAAGGGATGATGGGATTGAAATGAAGGAAAAGCTCCATGCCTTCAATGATGTGCATCCGGAGGATGATAAAGAGGAACAAAAATTGGAAATTTGGGAGCAGGGGAATGAGGAAGAAGCAAAGAAAAGGAAACAATGTTAATTCATTGAATTCTTTCTCTCGTGATGATGGACCTTTCCGAGAATGTTGTTGTGAACTAGAAATTGATGAAGACAATACTTGCCAAATCACAAACCACACAAGGATGACAAAAACAGACTAAAATTTGACTGAACCTAAGGATGACAAAATCTAATGATTCTCTGGTCAACTTGAATTTGCTTTTAACTAAACTAGCAATAATTACGCACTTCTTCCACAAAAATTGTGCACGGAGGAAATTCTCACAATGGCAATGACATCTTCAGATCGTTATTTGGATTTTCACAAATCTTGATGTGTTGAGGCAACAACAAAATACTTGATTAAAGATCTCTCTTCAAAGTTTATTCACAGACTCAGTTGCAATCCGCTGAGACATAATCGGTTCCTGATATTGATCATTCAGTTAGACTGATTTAATTACTCTTTTGAACCTTGTTCAACTTCTTCAACAAGTTCTTTGGGAGCTTGACAGCAACCTTTCTGCATCTTCTGGTTCTTCTAGCTCTTCTGCTTCTTCTACATCTCTTTTGGATCTTCAACTTTCTAAGGAGCTTGCGGACTTTCTTTGGAACGTGCTTCTTTGGGTTGAATCTCTTTCCGAGCTTCTTCTTGAGCCTCAACAACTTCTTGACAATCTTGTTGAGCTTCTTAGCAGCCTTCTTCTTCAAAACAACCTTTCTTCTAGCAGCTCTTTTCTTGGCAGCCTTCTTGGCCTTCTTTGCAGCCTTCTTTGCCTTCTTGGCTTGCTTCTTTGCCTTCTTAACAGCCTTCTTGGCCTTCTTCAACTTCTTTTGGAGCTTCTTGAGTTGTTTCTTGAGTTGCTTCTTGGTAGCCTTCTTAGCAGCCTTCTTGGTAGCCTTTCTGGTAGATCTTCTTGCTCTTCCGCACTTTCTTGGTGCTCTTCTTCTTCTAAGAGCGACTCTTCTCTTGGCAGCTCTCTTAGCCTTTCTGGCAGCCTTCTTGGCCTTCTTGACTTGCTTCTTTGCCTTCTTAACAGCCTTCTTGGCAGCCTTCTTGACCTTCTTCAACTTCTTTTGGAGTTTCTTGGTGGCCTTCTTCACTGCCTTTTTGGTAGCTCTTCTAACAAATCGACGACATCTCTTAGCCAATGAACTTCTCTTGGACAAACGACGAGCACGTCTTCTCAATGCAGCTCTTCTTTTCAAAGCAGCTCTTCTTCTCAAAGCTCTTCTTCTCTTTGCCAATCGACGAGCTCTCTTCAAGGCCTTTCTTGCAGCACGTCTAGCACGACGACGAGCCAACTTTCTGGCCTTTCTTGCTTTCTTGGAAGCACGTTTGACACAACGTCTAGCAGCACGTCTAATCTTCTTGGCTTGTCTGCGAGCTCTCTTCAAAGCACGTCGGATGGCTCTTCTTGCACGCTTGGACTTGACACGACGAATGCGACGAGCCAACTTTCTGGATCTCTTCAAAGCTTTCTTCACAGCACGTCTGTTACGACGACATCTCTTCAACAAACGTCTAATCACTGCTCTACGTTTACTTGGAACTCTTCTCAAGAGTTTTCTGTGTCTTCGGATACAAGTGGCACGACGATTTCGTTTCACTTTCAAACCGAAGCATAAAGTGGAGGCAGCCAAGGTGTCTGCGCTGGCTGCTTGTGTTGTTGTAGTGGCAACGAACATGACCATGCAGAAAAGCATAGCAAGTGCCAACAAGATGAATTTGTTCATGTTGGTGGATTTTTTTTTGATGACTCTGTGAAGTTTGACGTGTGTGAATATTTGGTTTTAATAGGGCCAACTGCTCGTTGAAATCAGTGAGAGACACGCTCGACGAGCACGCGATGAACAAAAGAAAACTATCCGTCACTCTCGCGCGGTGATGCCTCTATTTGTTCGTCGTGTCACTGGTCACACGTCAAGTAAGTATGAACCTGATAGAAAGATTTGGTGCGGAAGTCGACAGAAGAAGAATCTCTTCTCTCTCTGACCGGGTCAGTCAGCTCTGCCAATTTTTACTTAAGTAAAATTGATCGAACCCTCATAGAGAATGTATGAACTTTAAAGCCTGGTCCATTCAATCGGAAACTTTCAGTTGTTCAATACTCCAACTTGGATATGAATGATTACACAAGAGTTTAGATTCAATGACTGGATGAGTTTCTTATGCAGGCAGAACAATGTAAAAGTTCACTTTCAAGCTGTGGATGTATTCCAACCTCAAGTCATCATCCACACCTGTCAGCCGAATCGATTCGAATAAAGAAAAGTAGAAAGCAAAAAAAAGTCGATTTTTTTCGACTCACTTGAAAGGTTAAACAATGCGAGTGACCTGGGTCACCTTTAGCCGAAATTCTCGAATGTCAGACTCAACAACAACAACAACTCAAGGATATACGGTTAAGGATGGGACCAATATTATTCTCAACGAATGATCTCATAATTTTACATGATGCATTTTACAAGTTCCACTTTGTCAAATTAGCACGAATAAAATGTCTGAGAAGAGGAGTATGAATGGTATATATATAGATGAATGATCTTTGAATGGTATAAATGATGAATGCTCGTAAAAATCGAAACATTGCTTCAAATGGCTCAACCAAGAGTTTCAAAAAAATTAATGATGAACAATTCACGTGATGAAATTGTGGTGAGGATTACACAACTATTGTGTGTGGTTCTTTCAATCATTTCCTCAAGATTTTGAAAATTCTTCCAAAGATTGGAAAAAGGACTGAAATTCTTCAGCTGACAAGTTTCTCTCTTTTAACGAAAATCAATCCTTTGTCATCGTTTTAGGCTCTAGTGGAAAGGAGGGTTTGATGGGGCCCTCGTGGAAAGAAACGCTTCAAGAATAATTGTGGGGACACTTTTGAAACAAAGCATGTCCTCCAACAACAAGTTGAATTTGATTATTCAAGATCTTGTCACCACTATTGGAGATTCATTCAACAAGACTTTATTATTTCTTCTTATTCATTTGAAGTCAACACTTCTTCAACATGAAAATGGTAGCCAAATCTTGTGGATGATCTTTCAAATAGGCTTGAAAGAGTTCTTTCGCACTTTCATAATCCTTTGCAAGATATTTCTCACAAGCTGCATTGTATTGAGTCCATCGTTCTTTTCTCTGCTGCTGTTCCAATTCATACATCCATTCTAAAAGATTGTGTGAGATCCAACAGGATTGAATATTTAACACTTACCATCCATGTCGTATTGATTACTATCACCCACTTGATAAATTTCAGTTTTTTCTAATGATTTCCTTTTAAGGAATGGAACATATTCTCCGTCGTCAAGCAGCTTCTTGTGACCGATAAATCTTAACATTCGTGAATGCTTGATTTTTTCTCCAACACATTTGGTGGTCACAAATGGAACATTCAATTTGTGAGCATGTTGGATTAACTTTTCCATGTTTGCCTTGTGACTTCCAAATACTGAGAAACTCTTTCATTGAATGGTTCCAACATTTCCACTCACACATTCTTGACTCACAGAAGCAACAATGAAATTCAAATACAAATTTTCATATTTCATCCATTTTGTGGAAAGAAGGTTTTGAAGTTTTTCCAAAATAACTGCTGAAAAGGTGATGCATTTTTCTTCATGATTGGAAACGTTACTTGTCAAATTCCAAGAAACAGTGATTGAATTTCCTCCGAAATTTTCCAAATGGCTCGAAGATTGAGAACTTGTTTTGTGCACAATGTCAAAAAAGTCATGCAACAATGAAGTGACATCTGACAGAGATTCAAGAGTGTCCAAAGCTCGATCCAATCCATTAATGTGAAATGCCGAAGAAGTGAACGACCGTTTCTCAAGTGACAACTTGAACATGGATTGAATACTTCCAACTCCTGAAGATCGTCGTCGACCTCGTTCCAACACACCCGAAGAAGATGACGACGACTGTTTGGCCTCAGAGAGGAAACTTTGCTTTGTGACTATTTTGGAAGAACTTGAATGTTTCAAATCAGTGCAGGATTGTGAATGATCTAATTGAGCAAGTAAATGTGGTGGAATAAAGCAACGATATTGTCTCATCTTATTCACCATGTATTTAAAGTGTTGTTGTAATAAAAACACTTCAGAAAGTGAAGAAGTTGCAATATCGATGGAATCCAAATCCATATTGGAAACGGATTCAAAAAGTGAAACTAAATTAAGAATGGGTTTGATCATTTTCATGGAAAACCAAACACCTAAGACAATGCCACCACCAACAATAATCAAACTTGAAAATAGCGCGACAATGACAGCAATAATCATATTTTGCAAGTAGTGCCATTGAGGAACTGAATACACAAACAACAAGTCAATTCCTTCTGCATTACAGTATCGATAAATATTGAAATATGTGGTGCCATAGTTGAGAAGAGTGTAATTTCCACATCCAAGAGTTTGGAGTTGGTTATTGAAATGAGAGTAGACCAAACGGCCAACATCATTCACTTGAGGATTGTCAAATGACAAGGCAGTTTTTCTAATTTCATTTCCTTGACTATCCCAAGAGGTCACTGGAATGGAAGGAAAACTCGCTTTTTGTTTGAGAGGTTGTTGAAATGATTGAATTTTTCATTCAATTACAACATCATCAACAAAAATAAAGCTTCTACTTACAAGCAATAATATAATCAGTTTGCAACTCAATGACAAATACAAAGGATCCTGGAATCACCTCAATGACCTCCTTTAAATAACGAGAGATTGAGGAGACACTAATGTCAATTCCCAAATACCAATCATAGGTGAAACCACCATTGACAGCTGACACCTTTGAAGTGGGTTTGGAATTAATCAAACTAATAAAAGTCACAGATGGTAAAGTAACATCTGTGTAAGAAAGAGTATAATGGGGTTGATTTGGATATTTCTGAGCCACATCCATAATTGGTCCTAAATCAAATTGAGGAAGAATGACATCTGGATAAGGCGAATTAGTGACACATGATTCCAATGCAAGTGTTTGATTACAATAAGAAAAGTATTGACCTGTAGTTTCAAATAGATAATCATGGGAGTACCATTGTAAACAAACATTCCAATATTTCCCTGTTTGGTATCTCCAAAATAAACTGTCACCAACACGTCACCTAAAAAATCATGGGTTGACTTGAACAATTTGTAACTAATTAAATCATTTGTGGCAAGATCGGAATAGTTAAAGGTATGCCATAAAATATTCTTTGTCGTCTGAGAAGTGACCACGACTTTTGTAATTGTCTCATCGAAGCTCGTTCCAGGACCATTTAATTCTAGACCTTTCAATGCATTTGAAACGTGTTATTTAAATTGAATAGGCTTTCATAAATTAAAACATTCCTTTAAGCTTGGGATGTTTCAAAGGTATTGGGTGGTTTCAAAGATTCAGGGGCGTTTCAAAGATTTTGGCGCGTTTCAAAGAATCCGAAACATTCCAAATCAGCTTCTTTTCAACTTAGCTTGGGAGTTTCAAATAAAATTTTGAATTGAAAAAAATGTCTCTCGATATCAGCAAAGAAGACGCTGTGAGATTGAGGGAAATCGAGGTCAAAAAATTGGTGGCCAATGAATGGAAGGTATTGCATGAAGAGCTGCCAATTATTCAGAAATCAAAAGGTAGAAAGGATATCAAGGATATTCCTACAATGAATAGAATTAAAGAAATAGTCCGCCAAAGAATTGGATATGTTGCTACATTCATCTTCTTACATACTGTTGGTACTATCTGTGGATGGTTAGAAGGTCCTTATCGTAATGTGGGCTCACCACCATCATCATCAGCACAATCAACAACACCACCACAACAAACTCATTTCAACTTTAACCATGAATTTCAACCCCAATGAGGTGGTGAACTTGTCAATCTCCATCATTGAGGATTGATTTCATACAAATGCATCCCGGGATACATAACGAGAGAGATGATTTTATCCATGTTCAGAAGGATTCACCCTAAAGGGAAGTCACACAATGGTTCAATAGGATAAAGAGATCCTTTTGGATAATCTCTCTTTTACAATGAATCCATTGATGCCTGCCAATTGATTTGATCAGTTCTAGGTCACATCAAAGTGAATGATTTGTCTGTCGTATCAAAAGATTGAAAGAATGATCGTTTAACAAACAAACAGGAAATTACAGAGTTATTTGGCCAGAAAGGATGGTCAGGAATTCTGGAACCATTTTCAACACCCATCATATCTGCATTTCCATTTGTTCATCAAGTGTGTTTCAGATGAGAGTCGTAGAGCTCCGACAACATGACCTGTCACCTGTTGTTCGAGATGGATCTTCCTTCTGGTCATGTTGAATGACTTCTCAATAAATGTGTTGGAAGAAGGTTAAAAGGTGATGGTTCTGCAAACTGGAAGTCTGGAACCACACAAATGGCATTTGGTTTGTCCATAGATAGGGTATGTAGATAAAAGTAAGAAACATGAATTGCAGTTTGTGACAATGATTATCTTTTTTTTGCCAAATTTGAAATATTTCACAAAGGTGAAGTTCGCAAGTCGGTTCGATTGTGATTAATTTGGCTAATCTCTCTTGTCCAGATGGCAATTTCAGATGCAATTTAAAATTCGCCATTATTGACATTATCTTTGTTCTTTCATTCTTTCATTTTGAGTCCAAAGACCCAACAAAATATTTTTCAAATAAATACATAATTGGAAGGTAATTGTTTACAATGCATCTCATAATTCCCCTCCTAAAGAGCTCGATAGAGAGATTTATCCAAATTATTCATTTTTGGAAACTCATATTGACCATAGACGAGGTGATATTGTTTCTCTTTCCTCTTTCTCATTAACAAAGTGTTTTCAAAAACAATAAAAACAAACGCCACCACGAACTAGAATCACCACTGAGGCAAAAGGATGATCGTCACCTGGAAACCACCGCTCTCCCCACATCACCTTGTCAGCATCTCTTACCTTGATGCAACATGTAATTGTTGCTTTCATCTTTCTCATGGTGGTATTGTCAATCGATTCCAACACATGGACTATTCATGCCCTTCAAATGTCAACCACCACAACCACAACCACAACTACCACTACTGAAACCTCCTTGTATGCTTCGTTTCAATCAGTGCAATTTCCAATTCTCAACACAAACATGTTCAAACCTCTCCAAGTGAAGAATTACATCTATCTTCCTCCTGTTGATTCTCCAGTGATTGATTTTTGTCAAACGGTGGAACAACAAAATTCAACTCTCAAATTAATGGTCTCTACAAAAAGTCAATTCTTGTTTCCAACTTGGAATATGAGAATGTTGGATTGTATGGATTATTTTTGTTTGAATCCTTTGAATACTGCTAACATGACGGCACGATTGTACAGTAGTGAAATATTTCGAACAGAGGTAAGTGTGTGACAATAATAATAATTCCATTTTGAGAGTTGACCATGACACTGGACCTTGTTCATTGGAACCTGACAATTTCAAAACATTTTAATTGCAACATCTAACAGTTTGCTTTCATTTTCAATCATTGTTTTTTGTGTGATTCTTCAAGTGCCATTCAATTCCGTCAAACCATTTCTGTCACTAATCACACATGTCCAAACTTTCCAACCACATTGAGCAATGTCGTGAACATGATGACCTCTCACTGTCTCAACTCCATCGGCATTTCCCAAGGAGCCTCCAACTTAACTCTCAACAATGACACTCCCTACTCCAAAGATGGTAAAGGCATTCATTTCGGTATTATGGATGCCAGATATTACGAACCTTCTCCACCAAGCATTTATTCTCTCACTTTCTCCAAAGTCATTCCAAAAGATCCATCCAAAGACACTCTCTCCTATTTTATGAATTTATATTTTCCTCTCACCAACAAGTCACTTTTCGATGCGAGTTCGTTGCCCATGTTTTGTCATTGTGGCAACACGAATGATTATGCGTATCGATGTTACGATGTGAATCATGCATTTCTTGCTCCTTACAAGTATTTTGCTACATGTATTATATTTCTTGTAGTCACCATGGTGACAAGTGTTTTGTTTGTGTTGGGAGTGATCCTTCCTCGATGTTCCTATTGTTATGGTGTCTTGTCGAAAAATCGAAGATTTAACAAAGATGAAGCTTTCTTTTTTGGAAGTACTACAACAGGACCTCGACAATACTTGAGAGCCATCTTCTTACTCACATTGGGCGATATTAAGGCACATAGTATCTTTTGGAATTCCATCTTGTTGGTTTTTTCGTACTTGACACAAATTTTCTCTCTCACACGAAACTTTTCAATGCCTATTTTGAAGTTTGTCATTGATGACGTTGGAGGAACTTTGAGAGCGTTCGTATTCATCAGTCTCGGACTCTGTTTTTGTTGCATGGTCATTCACTGGAGTCATACCTTGGATTTGATTAATAAGGGAAAGTCGAAGGGACTTCTTTCGTGGTGGAATACTGCCATCACCATCTTCTTTTATGTCTTTTTCCTTTGCTTTGTGATTGCTGGTATTATTTCATTGGTGGTCACTGGGCAGACCTCCATCTTTTTCCAAGTTCTCTCCATTTTCTACTTTTCTTTGAGTATTCTCTTTTGTGTGGCTTTTTCCATTGCAGGAATTACCATTTTAGTCAAAATGAGAAAAACTCGGAGTGGTGGTGGAAGTGCCAGTAGTGTCCTCAGTGTAAAATTGACCAAATCCATGATGATTTTGAATGTTTCCAATTTCCTTCTCGCCATCATTGCTGCCCTTAGCTTTGCCACTTATTATCAAGGATGGGACGTTTTCACAGTCGAATTGGGTTTACTGAGATCGACCTCCTACGATGTCTTGTTACTCTTTGCTTCGAATTGTATCAATTATATTCTGTATTCGAGTGTGGAGAGTGAAGGAATTTACGGAAAGAGAGTGAGTGAGGGAATTCATCGATTCATAAATTGTGAATGTTTGGGTGGAGAGGGTGGAAGAAAACAACAACAACATTACAATCCATCCACTTCTACTGCTAATCATTCGACAGAACTATTCAAAGACAAGCAAGTGGAACGAGTGAAATCCCACTCACAACCCTCTTCACCTCAAAACTCATCTCCATCTTCGGGTATGGGTTTAATCATCGAACAGAATATCCAGAATTCTGATATGATGATGATTTCCTCTCCATCTTCTCCAAGTGTGTAGATCGATTTCTCATCACAATGTAACATTAATAAAATATGAACATTTCAATAAACGCAATGAATCTGAGGAAGGAATTGATTAATACGGAGATCAAAATGATGTTGAAGAATTGGATATGATCGATAAATAACATTTTGAAGAAAAATTTTCATTTAAAATTGATTGAAAAAAAAATGTTGAAAGGCTTTTCCTCCTGCTCGTCCTGTGGTCCGAATTCGTTCAACTTGTTGTGGAACATTTGGAGTCGTTCTTTTTCTTTGATGATGAAGGTAACAGCCGCTCCAAGGATCACACAAGCGTACGGAATATGGAACGGAATTCATTCTAACTCACGAAATACATCGACAAATTTTTTGATGTTGAGGATTCCGCAAAGCCTTTTTGTACTCTCTAATTCGTCATCATCATCATCCTCATGCTACCATACATTCCATGGAAATAGAAAGAGTGTTGAAATCAGTGATATATCTTCTTCTCAAGGTACCCATCAAGAACAACAACAACTGATAAAGAATATTTCGGAACAAATGAAGGATGTTTTGCAAAGTGCTCAATCGAGAAGTGTCTCTATTTGGCCAAACTATACCAAAGAAATCAATACTATTTTTTCACATTTCGAAAAGTTTGAATTTTCGGAAGCATTGCAACATTTATCAAATTTAAACGAAGTGGTATTTCAACAAGATAGGAATTTCTTTTCAGAAGAAATGCAGGCTATTAGAATGGTTTATCAATATATTGCATTTTTGGACCAAATATATACCAAGAAGGATGGCGAGCATAATTTACCTCTTTTAAACGATTTTTTGGATCCCAGATGCTTTGAGTTTGATTATTTCAAATATGAAGTTGCTGTTGAAAACATTCAAAAATACATTACAGAGCACGTGGAAAAGATCAATGAGGGCAAAACACCAGAGTATGTCACGCTAAAGCGAAAACTTGCACGGGTTAAATTTTATCAGAATTGTCTCCTCAGTGCCATCAATGATGTTAAGGAGGCATTGGCTGTTGCTCGAGTGATTTTTGGAAAAACTTCTGTTGAGGCATGCTATTGTTATTCTGATTTGGCAACGCTTTATGTTGCAGCTGATAATCTCTCAGCAAGTGAAAAATGTGCCAAGATTGTCATTTCCCTTCTTCCTCAAAAGCCAAACAAAACACCTTATATGGAAGAGAAAATTGCAATGGCCATGGTTGCGCTCAGTGAATCAATCAGAGAAAACAATACTGAAGAATGCATCAAACTCGGCACTACTGCCATCAAAATTATTGAAAATATTTATGGAAGAAGGAACAAGAACTGGATTGATTGCGTCTATTCGCTCATTAGTAACTATGATGGAGTCGCTGCAAATACCAAAGAAAAAGACGAGGCACTTAGCGAGGAATATACTCAAAAAGCGGAAACGCTTTTCAATTTGGTTGGAGAAATGCTGACCAAGAATGCCTTCACAAATACCTTACTCTTACCTCTCAGACAAAGCACCACTGATGAAGACAGTTATGATGAGGATTTGTTATTGAGATTGTACATGAGAAGAAAATATCCATTACCACTTGCCATTCATGCTCTTTTTGGTGCTGCTCGAATTGTGTTATCTGGAGAGTCACCAGAAAGATCTGTTGAACTTTATGAAAAAGCTCTCACCTACTTTTCAAAAGAGTATGCGGATGATGAATTTCTTATCGAAAGAGAATTTGCGTGCTCCCAACTTGCTTGCATTTATGCTCTGTTAGGTCAATCTGCTAAAGGAAGGACTCTGTTAAAAGATTGTATGAATCGAATTGCAAATTCCGTAGGCACTAGTAACAAATTCTATTCTGACATTTCCACCTATGAGAGTTTGGTGAGCGAGTCACCAAATCCAGCTGCCGCCGGTTTGAATATACCTGGTCTCATGGACACAGATATTAGTGGCAAGTCTCCAGAGGAAATGAAACAAGAGCTTGAACGTTTTGGTTTAGATGTGGACTCTATTACCAGTATGATGGAAAATGCAATGAAATCAGGTGGACCTAATATGGATGAGAAGGAGCTCTTAAAAATCATGGCTGGAGCTATGGCAAAATCTCACAGTGACAAGAAGAGCAAAGCGACTGCTGCTACTACAGAGACGCCTCAAACAACCTCTCCAACAAAACCAAGCGGTAAGAAAAAGTAAAACAAGCACAACAGAGAGTCTATGAATATCTCGGTGATGGAATCATAACTTTGTGTCTCACATGAGACTACTCGTTTAAAATCCTATCCTCTTTTGAGAATACAAGCTTGCATTCTAAATATTCAATTCTGTTGCAATTTTGAATTATTTCTTTTTTTTACAAGCATCTTCCAACATGTCAAGCACATTCCCACTAATGTGTTTCATTCTCTCAAGTCAGAGTTTGTTTCCTTTTGCCATACACTCTCTCCAAGCATCAATTCATGTAAATACATTTGATGTCAAATTAAATTTATTAACGTTGTATGATGAATATATATTGTCTCATTTCTTTCCTTTTAAGAATTTCGTTCAATGGCGAATCCTGTCCTTTTCATCCAAAAGTTTCATCTCCCAAAAAAAAACTATTCATCTCTTCTCGACGTCGTGCTTTCCATTTGTTTGGTTTCATCGTTGTGGAGGTTTATTACTGAAATTTGTTATCGGCCAACAAGGGTAGCATAGAACTCGTTCTGAACAATCAAATTTCAATTCAACTGAATATTCATCATCAGTGAATTTTGTGTTCTTATTCTTCTTGTTGTTCAATAATTAGTCTTTGATCAAACAACAACAACAATAATTTTCGGAAAAGAATGGCCTTTGCTTGCTGGAAGACTCTGAAGAGGCACTTTATAACGGTGATTATTTTGTTTATCACCTTTTTGTTACTCTGTTTTGAATTTGTTAGTATTCATTCGTTTGTTATTGTTTGTCAATTAATTTCGGCATTGGTGATGATCATGAATATATGATTTGATGATGATTTCTTTGAATGATATGAATGGCTTTATGTTTGGTGGATCTTGATGGTTGTATTGTGGTGAATGATGTGTTGTGATTGTTGGACGATATGATGATGAACTATGTACTCTCTCAAATAATTATTATTATTGTAATTTGCAATAATTATTTTGGAATCAAATATTCATCATGATGGATGATACATTTCAACAACAACATCACGGGTTGACGATCGTCATGTTCACAACAACCACAATAATTTCTGCAACTTCCTTGATTTTCATCTTCTATCTCGGTTTTTACTATTATCATTATATTATTGCACTATCATTACAGGCTGTACCATTTATATTTAGAGGAATGTTTTGCCCAACCAACACAACAGAAGAAGTGTGTACAAATGGAATGTTTTATCTTCACATGTGTCCATGTAAGTATGGGATGAATGTTTTGGCTCTCTAAATATTATTGTATCACGAAAAATATGAATGCATACATTTTCATGTCACGTGATGGTGACCAAACAAATTGTGACCTCGGTCACAATGCACCTCTCACACTTGTTTCAATTTTGAACTTTGATGGACCTCATCTAGTCTTTATTGTGTCCTCACTGACATTGCTGGCACTCATCATTGGTCTCTGCCAAAAGGTTGTTGGTATTATTCTTGATATCATTGCAGCCTTTTTACACGTTGGTGTCCTTGTATATTACATTTTATTTGTTATTAAGGGTTCACAGTATACCGTCGCCATGGCTGGAAGCAGTAGTCTCATCCTCCAAATTGTTCCTTGTGTTTCCTTAGCTTTGTGCACCATTGCATGCTTTGTTTGTATGTTTGATTGTTGCAGACATGTGTATGCAACTCGCTTCAGTGGAAGTGGATCCAAGGGTGTCAGCGGTACTGGCGATTCCTCAACAGATTATGTTCCTTTGCAAGGCTCAAAGCACATTGATTCTGATAGTGACGATTCTGATTAATAGACTATGTGTAATTGTAAATTGAAATTTTGCTCAAAATGATTGACTGCCAATCCACCATTTCAATCTTCCAATTATTTAACAATGAATGACAATAATTATTATTTTGAAATGTTTTATTTATTCCTTAGTAGTATCGAATGTGTGTGAGCAACTGAACTCGTTTCAAATGCATTCCTTCCAATTATTGATTGCTTACAACTTGAAATTCAAGAATCGTCTAAGTTTCTTCTTATCTCCTCTACATGTCACAAAGACAGTCTTTCCCAATTTGTTAATTCTCTTTCTGTTCTTAGCCCAAGCATGGTGGCGCTTACCAGCTTGATGTCTTTTTATCTTACCAGAACCTGTAATTGTAAAACGTTTCTTGGCAGAGGATTTGGTCTTTAACTTCTTCACTCCTGTTACGAGCTTGTTATGACGAACAATTCTCCTGAAACGAATATTAGATTGATTGAAGATGGAAGGCCCAAATGAGAGAGTTCCATTCAGGAATGATGATGTTTGTTTTAGAGCAACATAAGGATTAGAGGCAATTTCGTTCATCATGAGAGTATCGCTATAACTCTTCAAAAGGCTTGTTGCAGCACTTCTCTTGGTGAAAGAGGCTGTTTCCGAAATAATGTTCAAAACCGAGAAATTGTTGTATATTATATCCAAAAGGTGTGTTGCCGTACGTATGAATAAAAGGAGAACAAGAATATTACATCAATTTTATCCAAATATCCACACACGTATTTCAAAATAAAGGATTCATCATCATCATGGTAAAATATTTTCATCATCCGAAAATTGAAATTCATCATCCAACCATTCCGTATCCAATATTTTCAAATGAATTGATATTTGTTGTTGTTTTATAATTCCCAATAATAACATGTTCATTAGACACCAGAGGAGATTCAAGACTATCAAAAAAAACCAAAATAAAAACACCTACACCTCACCAATGACTGCGAAAAAAGGGCTCCAAAAAAGCGTTGCATATTTTTTGCAAAAGTTTTTTCGATAGAATGACATTTCTTCAAGCACCACCACAGTGATGATTATGTTTTATTTTTCGCTTATTGGAATTCATGATCAAGTGTTGTCCATTCTGTTTTCCCACACATCACATAAGGTTTGTTTTTTTTTTACAATGAGACTCCTCAATTACCTTATTTAACAACTTCCTCATTTCGAGATTAGTATCCACACAAGGTTCAGGGATATGGTTGCAGGAGTTCTTCTGATTTGATTTCTTTTTCAAAAAATCGTTTTCATGTTTCATAAAAAAAAAATCGTTTTAAGGTTTTCATGTTTCATAAAAATAGTCTCCACTTCTTTAGCCTCCTTCATCCAAGAACACAAGTTATCGCAGTAAGGACCAATTTAGAGGGCCATCGTTACGTTTATTCTACCACATGCTCGTAGAGTACTTAAAACATCTAAGCATCAATCTACCAACTCATATACCCCTTCCAGGTGCAATTCTGGTGTTATCTACTTGTAGTGCCATGAATAAACTCATATATACTACTACTAGGTTACTAAAACGACAATTAAGGAAACAACATTGGTCTTTCCCCGTACAACCTTCATGAATCCACCATCCGGAAACACTCTCTTATAGTGATGACCCTTTGAAACAAATTCGACAGCTAAGGGACAACACTTCAAAAGCAACATGTCACAGAAATGCTAAGATTAACTTGGCTTTCCATATACGTGTTCACATAATACCATAGAAACGCAAGACAGCAAGAAGGATGAAAGCATAGATGAAGAATTCATGATGTGAAGCGCAAAGAAGTCCCTGTTTGCTTGATAAATCCATGAAAATTACAATAACATGATGAATTAAATTAATGAAAATTAATATATTTAGTTTCGAGAACTGAGGCCCATGTCTCATGTTTCGTTTATTCCAATTTTGTTGTTTTGTCATCTTCCCTGAGAGAACAGATTGAGCAAAAGATGTTTATGACTGATTGTCATCATCTTTTTGTCTCCTCTCAGATGGGGCCAATTGATTATCACTATTTGGCTTTGAATCATTTTCACACAAGTTCGCCATTTCGCATCAAATTCGATCGGTGTTTGGATGTGAGAGAGCTGTAAATGATTCTAATGTATTTTTGGTTGCTGTTGTAAATCTCTAGTACTGAGTGTCTTCGAAGTAAGAAATACAAGTTTTTTGAAGACGTACGTCCAATATTATCTATTCATCATCATGACCGTCTTCAATACAACAATCATCATCATGACAATCATCCAGTACATGGGTTTCACATGAGTTGCATGTTGAGCTCTGACAGGGCTTGTTTTTGGTTGCATGCCACCTGTCACGACCATACTGAAAGCTTGTTTGCCCTTATTGGTGGATTTGGCAGAAACAGTAATATTCACAAAGCTTCCAATTGGAATAGACGTGATAGTAACACTCTCAACAGTATTCACTGAATCGTAACCAGAGTTATTGGTCAACTCTCCATTACCATAAAAAGTATTCACCTTATTCGAAGTTGAATTTCGGACAGTGACCATAAGATCCAAATCATTAATCAATTTTTTCACGGAATCTTTCTCAGTTGGGCTTGATGGTAAATCATACCAAGCAATGGTTACTTTGACAGTTGTTGTCGTACTTTCTGTTTGAAATTGGAAATTCACAGAATCTAAAACATCCAAATACATTCGATTCACAATTCTCAAATTTCCAATTCGACTCACAGAAAATGGATCTTCATCAATCTTTAACACATTTTGCAAATTCACTCTTCCAAATCCAAAGAAATTATTTGGAATTGGCAATTGACTGAGAGGTTTTCCTAAATTGGCAGCACTTCCAATCATTTGTTCTCCCGAGTGAATAATCATGGCCTTCACAAGAGTTCCCGACAAGGTCGATCCACTTTGTGTTTTGTTTCCAATTTCAAGTTCTTTCAACTTTTGTTGGTTATTCTTATTGAAATAGTGTCGAATCAAACCGGCAGATCCAGCAGCAGCAGGACACGACATGGAAGTTCCGGACATGGTAATCAGTGAACATCCACTGTTGGCTTTTGAAGATGGAATTCCCTCTCCGGGAGTGACAATGTCTGGCTTAATTCTTCCATCGACCGTGGGGCCTATCATCATTCAAAGAGGTTTGTGTGAAAAGCACAAGTGTTCAGTCAACATCACATAACAATGTATCCAACAAGGATCAATAAGAAAATACACCTACTCACCTCTACTTGAAAATGAAGACATGCTCTCCTTATTGTACATACTTCCCACAGCAATGCCATTCTTTGAAGGTGCTAGACCACCAATAGTTCCTAATAAGGCAATACTTGCAGCATTTCCAGCACTACTAAATAAGGTCACTTGATCATTCTGTGTTGCCAAATAACTATCCAAAGCGTATCCATAATATCCATACGTATTACAGTATTCACAACATCTTCTGCCGTCGTTTGCCAAGCATTCACTGTCGGAAATTGGAACTTTGGCACCATTCGCTAGTGTTTGTTGACAGATACAGTCAAAGGTACATGAGTATTTGGAGGAACAACCCCATGAATTGGAGGAGATGCACGAGTTGGCACGTTGGAATGCATTTTGAAGATAGGTCGAAACACTGTTAAAGGAAATTCCTCCTCCCGATTTGTTTCCATCGACCACATAGAGTTTGGCTCCAATGGCAACACCCATTTCAGTGTTGACAGATGGATTTGAAGTGAGATTGAAAGGAATACCTGCCAAAGTACCAGCGACCTTTTTTGTATCATATATATATTCAAGAACATTCACAAATGATTCATTTAAAGTCATTGGAAAGGAGAATGAACCAATCCATTCATCCATTAAACAACCATTTCGACTAAATACTTCTGTTGCTACTATTAATATTACTTACATGAGTTCCATGTCCCTGATTATCCTCATAATCACCCAAACCATTCTGAGTGTCAATATAGACAATTTTTCGATTGTTTAAATTCACTTTGGTGTACGATTCATTAAATCCAGAAAAGAAACAATGAGTAGGATCTATACCTGTATCGGTGTAGGAAAGCACTTCACCTTCTCCTGTAATTCCATAATTCCAGAAATAGGCATGATTATTTCCACCTCCATTTTGAACCATTTTGTTGATTTCTAAATTGTCCAAACCAATTCGAATACTTCTTGTAATGTAATTAACGGAAGGATCATCAAGTAAATGATCCAACAATTGAGAACCCATTTGATTCGAAATGGAATTCCACAATCCAGATAATTCTGGAATGGACTGAAAGAAGTTTTGTAAATCCTCTCGTCTCGCCAATTGAAGAACACTTGGATGTGAGAATTGTTCTCGTTCGAGACGATCCCATACCTGCTCATCAAAATTCAACAATGAAATGTGTAAATGTCCATCTGGATTCAATTCAAACTTTAAATCAAAGAATTCCGTCAATTTGTTTTCAAGCCATGATTTGAATTCATGAATATTTGGATTCGAGTGATCCTCTTGAGAGTGTTGACTCAACAACGTCCACCACTCGTTTGGAATTTCGTTTCTGAAACGAAAAGTCTCTGCAAGATTAAGACTTTTCATTCTCGAAAAGATGGATTCCACATGAGGAGGAGACAAGGCAAGTAATTCACGAGAGAGGATTTGATGCATGCCTTGATGAAACCATTCTCTCAAATTAGCCACTCGATTCACCTTTTCTAACAAATGATTTACCTTGTTCTCGTCGTTATTGTTCTCGTCGTCAAACAAAATTTTTAACTCTCCATGCAATTTCAAAGATTCCAATGTCAATTGTGGAAAACTGACTTTATACTCTTTTGGAACTTGTTTAATCCATTCGACATGTTGTTGAATGAAGGGATGATTCGAGAGATGAGTACGAATGAATTGTGGAGAGAGACGAGTGGTGAAGAGTTGACTCTCTGTGGAGGAGAATTGAAAATGTTGTTTGTAAGATTTGACTTTCATCAATGATGCAAGAGTTTCAAGAACTGAGCTTGTCAACAAGACATGATTCTTCAGTTTCACATGAACCATGAGTCGACGTTGGTTGTCAGCAGTGGTGTCGGTACCTGAAGCGAGAAGAATGTTGTCATGGACACTGTCACTTGTCAATTGAGAAGCGAACAGTCGTTGATGATCTGTTAAGAGGATTAACAAAGTGATGACTAAAAGAAAGATGAATGCACGAAGTGCTGAATGTGAAGGAAATGCATGTGTCATTTTTTTCGACCATGACCTTCCACAGGTGACATGACTTTTTCCTTTTTTATTGTTGTTCCAAGAAAGGCAAGTCCAGTCAGCATTCTTCAAATTTATTCTGCACCACTCACATGTATGATGATGATACGGCCGTATTTAAACATGCATTTTCTTACGTCGACTGAATTGGTTGGTCAAAGATCATATATCTTTATTACTAACGCTCAATCTGTGCATGTCAGTTGCCCCATAAATATTCGGACAGATGAATGTGTGGCAATTTTGTGTTTTGGATTCTATGTTAATTGAAATTATTAAAATAATGAAGCTGGAAGCTGATATTGTGAAAAGCGTGGCCTCCGGTATTGTTGTTGAAAACATTTGGGATTGAACGTTTTCCTCAAACTTGTTCAATTAATGAATTGGGTTATAATAAAGGATGTCATTGAGCAAAAGTTTTTTTTACCACCACTAGTGGGTAATAGGGTCAGGGATGCGATTTCAGGTGTCTGAAATGCATAATGATGGTTATTGTCATTCCTCTCTCTTTAATTCTTAAGGTTGATTTATGTTTGATGGTAATTACTATTCGTTTGCATGTGCAAGATATTGGTCGTAATGGTTAAAACTTGTATGAGGGACCAAGAATATATTAATCAATCCAAATAAATGTTTGTACAAACAATATTCGAATAATGATATTATGGAATTCGATAAATTCATTATTGTAATAGGTGCAATATGAAAAATCCACGATGGTGATGAGTGGTAGTGTATTAGAGACATTGTCCACTGTTTGCTTGTGAATTCTTTAGTAAGAACAATTATTGAGGTCTTACTCTGAAGGCAGCAATTCAGGCATTCAATCTCCAACATTGAGTAATAGCAAATCCACAAAGACACATGCATCTATTGCATTAACATCGGAAGCAGCATGCCAAAGTACTTGATCATGTTCTGCAGTTGTGATAATTTCTTAGACGTCGTTTCCAGTCTTATTGTTCGTTGCTTCGACGTAAACTCAGTAAAATTCCAATCTTATTGTTCGTTGGACTTTTAACTAATGATTGTGTGTGAAGTTAAAAAATTAATTCCTTGAGCTTGGTACTGCATGAAAGGATACGATAGAAATGTCGGAAAATACTCTCTCATGGGCTGTCATATTCTCTTCTTCTCTACTTTTAAGGTATGGAATAATTTCTTGTCTCATTAAATGAAAATGATCGTAAATTGATCGATACATGAGATATTGCTTGTATGTGGCTTCTGTTGTGGATGGAATAAATATCAATTGATCTTGCGATGGTTTTTGAGGCGATTTCTTTTCTTGACGTTGCTGCTGAGAGATCAAGGGTTTGGCCCTTCGTGGTGCAACAACAAACGAGTAATATTTCCATTTGGGATGATGATAAATTTCTCCAAAATAATTTCCATGTTGTCGATACAAAATAACGTATCCATTCGAACAGCAAATGCCAAACAATTTGTAGGATCGATTTACAGAACTCGAGATGGGGTTGAGTGAGCATGGTTTTTGTGTGTCAATAAATAATTCACCATGAGTGTTGCATCCAGCTCTGTGAATTCTGAAATCTGAAGAAATAAATACTGTAAAATTGTCCCCACAACTAAGAGAGACAATGTCCTTTTGGGAGAGAACTTTGTGAAAGGTGATTTTCTCGTGAAAGCCGCCATTCATGAGTTGACCAAAGGTGTTATTTCCACAAGCGTACAAATCTCCATCTACTCTCGCATTGATTACATTTGTTGTTATTTTTGTTATAATTACATTCATTCGAATTAATTATTTTCGTAAATGTTCACATGATTTTGAAAAAATTGAATCGTCATTCCAAGAGTTAATAATAATCTGTTGATATCATATTTGAGCTATCTTTAGAAAAAAACTCACTTTCTAAATAAACAATTGTAAAGTTAGCTCCACATTTTACCATTCGAATTGGTTGTCCTTGAAACTTTACATTTGGTTTTTGGAAAGTATTGGTTGAGGTTACATTGGTATGTCCTAACTGATAAAATTTGTTCAATCCGCTGGTGTAAAGCTCGTGACTATCTGTCACAATGACGGTGTGATTAGCTCCACACGCAACCATTCTCACTCCGTTATATGATGGAAATAATGCAGAAGGAAGAAAATAAAGAGATTTAAATGATCTTCGTTCCTCTCCATTTCCAAATTGACCATATGCATTGATTCCTGAAAAGTATATTTTGTTGGATTCTGCAATAAATGGACGTGTTACAAGTGAATGAAATCGCA
Source organism: Naegleria fowleri (assembly GCF_008403515.1). Taxonomy (NCBI): domain Eukaryota; phylum Heterolobosea; class Eutetramitea; order Acrasida; family Naegleriidae; genus Naegleria; species Naegleria fowleri. The sequence continues at coordinate 69,543 of NW_025407945.1, forward strand.
ACATGTTCCTTGTGCCACAAGAGAGTCATACATTGAAATCATTCAAAAGCTTACGCACCTGTCACAATAATGAAAAATGTTGAAGTGGGATGAGCATCCATAAATTTGACTCGTTCCTTAATTGTTAAATTCCAATCCACAATGGGTGAGAATTGATTCACAAGAGGTGATCCTGATACTGACAATTCTCCTCCGCTCCAGTAAAACAGTTGTTTTGTTATATTTTCCTTTTTTTCATCATTATTCCATGCTGTGGAAGATCGTTGGCCACCACTGTGCTCTAATGATGATCTGCTTTTAATAACAGAATAACCATCTGAAACAATGACAGCCATTGATCGACAACAATAAATATCTTGAATATGAAAAGAGATTGGAATTCTAACAAAACCTGTTTGATTTTCATGATGCTGAGATCCTAAACCTAAAACACCATAAATATTAGATCCTGTTCCATATAAAACATTTTCATCCGTCAAAACAAAGGTAAAATTTGGTCCGCATGCAACTTTGACAATATTTTCATTTGAAAACAAGGTTGCTTCTTGAAGGGAAGTAAATTTTGATGCTCCAATTCCGAATTGATCTAATTTTAAATTTCAAATGGATTCATGGAATTATAATATGTTCATTCGAAATTATTCAAATGAATCACCTTCATGATGACTCAATCACAACCACCTACATTCCGAATTCGATCCAGCCACTAAAAAGTTTGGCTTTCTTTCTCCCGATGAAGGATGTTGTCCCATTTTTTTTGTAAACTCCTTCAACTTGAATAATATTCCTTACAATAATTCTCGATTTTACAGCACTACTTGGAATTATTATTGAAAAAGATGAAAATTGTAAAAATTTCTTGTTTCAAAAATTATTCCAAATTCCGAAAGACATGCAATTTTCACCAAAAATGATCATTGGTTTTACATGAACACCTCGTGAGGATTAGAACTTGTTATTTTTTCTTCAAGATGAAATCATCACCATCAAAATTCATTGTTAAGATTTCCTCCAAATCGATCTGTGAACACAGAAATTACCTCCTTAATTGAAGGATGACTCAATCATGGACATTGGAGTGGATGAGGAGGATGACATTGTTTGACGCGCATTTGGAGGAATCGATTTCACACAATTTAATCTTTAAAGTGAAGTTCGAGGAACCTCAACACATGTCACCAAACCCTATCATGTCCTTAACGAGCAAATCCTGAAGAAGCTCCACTACCACCACCTCCATAATGATGATGATGAGAAGTGTGATGATGATGGTGATGATGATGCCTTGAACCTTTTCCTAAACCTCCTCCTCCTCCTCCTCCTGCTCGTCCACACTCGGCCGTCCAACATGCATCCAATGCTGGAATTCTGTTTCTCAAAATTCTCAACACAATGGCAACCACAATTAAAATAATAAACAAAGGAACCAATGTACAGACCAAAGCAATCGTCAAAATGGTGGAGGACGTTCCAGGTGGAGCACAACCTGCAACTTGTTCGCCTGTTTGGTTCGATTGTTTTGGTATTTTTTTGTGCGCTAATTCAAGAACTAGCTTTTTTGAGAGGATAATCCACTGTTGACAAAAGAAGAGACTCTGGTTGACCTTGCCTTCTAGAATCACTACTCTCATTGCTTCAAGTCAAATCCCAAGGATTCTGCCAGTGAAAACAAACTTTCTTGGGTCACGTTCAACAAGTCCTGAATTCTCATCCTTTGAGTTCTGCTGAATCTTTCCATGAAGGAAAAAGTGATGTTTCGAATGAGGACTCCCTTACCACTACTACTACTACCATTCCCACTACAACTACCACCATCATTACTCCCCGATGAATCAATTGCATTGAAACACTTCTCACAAAGATAACACTGATCACAAGTCTGGTAAACATGTAGGGTACCCTTAATTCGAGTATTGCCTTCACTGCACGAAAAAACATAGCAAGTGGGCCGGATCGATAATGGTACTGTTGCTACTGAGCAATCATTTCAAGAACACATGTATGATTTTCGATCTCACGTGAGATTCAGGAGCTCCGAACCTTCTTTGACAAAGCAACGTTATTTTGCTGATCAGGCAGGCTCCAACACGAATCACACAATATGGCATGAGTACGAGAATTTGCTTTTTGTTCTTTCTCTAATTTATCATAGAATGGATCGAGTAGTCAAGTTGTTTGAGACTCCAAGTTTTGCTCTTTTGATCTTATGACTCAAAAGTAGCTTTTCAAAGAAAAGGAATATGATAATACCAATACCAATAAAAGCCATACATCCTGGTTCTTATCATCAGAATTAGGGAATTCTTCTTCTCCTTCTGGGTACGAGAATCGAAAGTATTGCTTGTTGAATAAGTATTCGGCTCATGAAATATCTGAAACAAGATTTCTAATTTTGCACTCGAATATGTTTCTTTGAAGTTTCGCAGTTCAAATAAACTTGGAGTGCAGAATCATTTATCTACCTAGAAGTGTGTCGCACTAGATCAAAACCAGAGGGACACTTGTGCTCCATTAAATTCTGTCTCAAAAATTTATTGTTGTATTTACATAAAGGCCGCTATTATTTACAACTTAGAACTAGGTGATTATTTGGTCACAAGATTGCTCGATTAGTTTTCGTAATGGAAAACCAGCATGTGGCTATTGAACATGACCATGTGAGAGAGATGAGAGGAAGACTTGTCTTGTTTGTCGCTGACATTCTTTAAACCGACTCCGAAGGGGGACGGTATTGGAGATGATAACTCTGGTAAAAAATTGTGCTGCTCAGGTGAACCTGCTTCTCCATCTGAAATGGCAAGTTTTGGTTTCAGCCTGTTCAGAATTGGCTCAGCATTTTGTAAGCATTGGCTATAGAGATCGCAATAGGTCAAGCCACGAGTCGATGACGAAATTTCTTCGAGAAGTTGAGAGGCTTGAGTGACTTTTTGGCTTGAATAATGGAAATCCTGTTCATTTCCTCCATAAGGTCTACATTGCAGAATGGAGATGTGTTGTAGGCATGTCACTTCGTCCATTTCTTCTTCGTCGTCGTGTATGAAAATGTGAATAGGAATCCCTTCATCATAGTCATACATCGTTTCAATGATTAACTTGTTCATGCATTTGGAAATAGACCCTGGTTCAAGTTTCTGAGATCGTTCATAAATGAATAAGGTTTCAGATGTCACCAATACTCGTTGTTGCTTGCTGGTGGACGTGTCACATCCAACAGTAATGTCTTGATCATAATCACAGTCGTCTTGGCGAACAATAATGTTGTCATCTTCAATAGCTTGACGAATCACTTTGCCAATAAATCGAATTGGCATTCTACTATTGGCTGAGCGGTGTGAATTAAGGCCCAGAAAATTGTCATATGCCTTTAGGACATACTTTACATGTTCTGGATCCTCATTTCCAAACCAGAAGGGAATATCGATTGAAGGACTCACTTCTAATTCGTGTTCTTCATGGCTACTGACGGTATCTTCATCGAAAAACATGTGTTCCTCTTGGTCGTCATCCTCCTCTTCGTCCTCTTCGTCTTCATCGTGAAGAGAAGAGGCACGGAAATAATTTTTGTGAAGGTCACAATCGCTATCGTCTTCAAAGTCTTCCTCCTCTTCATCGTCTTCATAGTCGCAGTCACTGCTCTGGTCGTCTGACATTTCAAATGAGTCTGTTCTCATTAAGACATGCTCCTTTCCTTTGTCTGCTTCTGTGACAGAATACGAAGAAGAGGAGCAATAAATATTCATGGAGGAGCTCTCTTGGTTTTGGCCACACCACATAAAGGGTTGTTGATTCATATTATTATTCATCATGATTTCGTTAAAATTGATACTATTTAAATTACTACTACTTTCTTTTCTTGATGGCGCGGAAATGGAAGGCAAAGTCTTTGTATCCTGGTGAGTGATGTTCTTGCAAAGAATGGCAAACTTGTCGTTCATTGTCGTAATGGTTGTTCCAGCAAACATTGTTGATTGAGTGAAAATGAATGTTGATATTGTTGTGGATGAAAGGGAACATGGAAAATGTTGTGGTTGTTTGGAGGTGAGTGTGAGATGTAGTTGGTTTGTAGAGGATTGGTTAACTATTTTTCTTCAAACAAACTGCAAATTAATTTTCTCTCAATTTCTAGAATAGGTGATTCGGTAATGATTTAAAATTCTTGTTTTCGATTCAAAAACTTTAAACGCAATTATACTTGTATGGGGAGTTAAAATTTGGTCTCTGCTGCTATTATGAGGCTTCAGATGAAACTACAATCGATATAGAAGGATTCTAAATTTGGAATTGTGAGGTTACAACAATAAATTCAAATTTTCAAAAACTCACTCCTCAGAGATTGATTCGGAATGGGTGATGCTATTATTACTAGAGTAGTAGTGAAGAGGATGATGGTGGTGTTTGAGTCGGTTGTTGTTGTTACTAATAATACTACCGGTCAATAGAGCGGGCGGGAGAAGGTGATGATGATTCGTCGTTTCTTTTAATTTTGTCCTCGAAAAGCAAAAGAAAAAACGTCCGTAAATTTTGAAATTGCGTGAAATTATTTTTGGTTTCGAGTTCCCGACTGCAGATTGGGAACTTGCTGAAACGTGTGTGGTTTTGTTTTTTTGGGATTAAGGAATTGTATCAAAGGAAGTTGTTGTATGGAGCAAATGATGAAGTTGAACGAGCGAAAAGAGTGCCAGGCCACAATAGAGGTCAATAGTACATTTTGGGAATCGAATCTTCTTGTTTAAAAAAAGTGTCAAATTTCATAACTATTTCAATAATACACATGTGTATACAAGAGACCTCATTTGGTGAATTGCATTGAATGAACAAAAAAACAACAAGGGTGGCCTTAATGAATCACTTTGGAAGAGCTTTCGCCAATTCATAAAAGATTCATAACAAGCAACATCACACACTTCCTCTACTACAAACATTCACACTTCTTATTTTCAACTTCCTCATAAATCTCAGGGAATGGTTTGAAATATTGTGCATTCACTTGTTCTTGGGTGAGAACAAATGGAAAACCTTCTCCCTCAATCAATTCAGCACTCACTCGTTCAGCAGTACTGTCATTGGTTACATTGTTCTCATTATTGTTGGGTTGCAACACTAACTTGTATAAACCAAATTTTCCATTTCGATACTCATTGGAAAATCCATCATCCAAATATAACACATTTTGGCTGAGATCTTCATCATGACCACTCTGATTAGTAGTAGAATTGGCAACTAGTCTTCCAAACACGTGATATTCAATAGGGCTTGTCAGCGTATCATAAACACATTGTTTGCTTTCAGCTCTCATTGGAATGATGCTTCCGGCCTTAACAAGAACAATACTCTTATCCCAAGCGATTTCAGTAAATTCGACCACTTGTCCTCCTTCAAAGTGGCGAGATGGATTGAAAAAGTCATAAAATCCACCTGGATGAGATGGTAAATAGACTTTTCGAGAGGTTGCTCCTTTTTCTAAAATTGGAGCGACCAATAAGGATGGACCAACAAAGAGTTGTGTATTCTCAAATTCTGAATGATAACAATTTGAATCGTGTGGAAATTCCAACCAAAGTGGTCGAATGAGAGGGGCAAATTCCTTGTTGGGATTGGTTGCATATTGAATGTATGTATACAAATATGGTGTCAATCTGTGGTGAATGTGTATGATATCATGCATGAAAAAAATGTAAGGAATTCACATGTAGAGATCCAATTATCGATATATAGAGATGAATTTAAAGGTATTTGAAATATTTTTCAATTATCATTATTATTAAAGAATTCACTCATTCTCGGTGACAACTATTCCACAGTTCACACTTACCTATAACGTAATTTGATGAAAATTCGACACGCCTTTTCACACTCCTCTCCAAATGTCCAAGCATTTTGTTCGAGAGTATCCTTCGTCGAGTGAGATCTAAAGAACGGATAACACAAAGCTCCCAATGCAATCCATCGAGCATAGAGTTCTGGGTTGCAATCTCCAACAAATCCACCCACGTCAGCTCCAACCATCACTTGACCTGCCAATGACATGTTCAACAACATGGCAATGCTCATTTTCATATCGTCGAATGTCGAGTTGTTGTCACCACTCCAGGACCATGCATATTTCTGAACTCCAGAGTAACCACTGCGTGTGAGGAGGAAGGGTCTTTCATTGGGTTTCAATTGAACGAGACCTTCGTGTGAAGCGCGTGCCATGAGTTGACCGTAGGCATTATGAACGAAACGATGCAAAATATTAAGGCTAGTGCCGTTACGAAGAGAAAGATTATGATCCACTGCTAATGTGAATGTTTTGAATGTTCCATCATTAAAAACAGCTGGTTCATTCCTGTGTGATTGTGAAAAAGATGACGATCGTATCATATCATATAGAATGATGAGAAGAGAATGAAGGCATGAAGAATTGAAAATATCAGTTCGTTGCAAGTTTCACAAATTTTCACCAATATGAATTGTGAAAAAGATGATCGTGTCATATATCATGGTGAGAATAGTTATTAAAAACTTACATGTCGTTCCAAAATGCATGAATTCCTCGATCCATCAAATCTCGATAATATTTTCCCCACCACTTTCTCACTCTCTCATTGAAATAATCCGGGAATGTACATCTAAATGGCCACACTTGTTCCACGTAAGTTTCTCTCTTCAATTGACACCAAACATTTTCAAGTGTTCCTTCTGCATAAACTTTGTACTTTTCTGGTTCGACTTCACGCTTTGAAATACCAGGATCAATAATGGCTACAAATCTCTGTCTATTATCTAATAACAAATGATTAGCAAGAGAGACAGGTTTTGGAAAATGTTCTTTTGAAATTGTGAAACATTCAAAATTATTCATATAATCAATATCCAAGTAGAAGACATCACATGGAATATCGTGTTGAATAAATCCATCTGAAATTTCTCTCACCTTCGATTCTGGATAATAACTCCAACGGCACTGTTGGAAACCAAGAGCATACATGGGAGGAAGCCAAGTTCTTCCTGTGAAATTTTTGTGTGAAAATTGTTGAACGAGTGAGAGAGATGTTTCTCCCACAAATAAATAAATGGGCATGGTTCCATATCTTTCAATGGAATTTTTCACAATTTTCTGTTTCACTTCAGGTTTGAAATTAGTCAAATCCCATTCTTGTCTACTGACAGTATCTACAAAAATAGCAGAATTCAATGATGAACGAGTAGTAGAAGAAGAAGAATTGCCCGTTGTTGACCCACAGAACATGAGAAATGGAGTCGATTGATACAATGGATCCGAATGAAATGAATATCCAAAATGATCATAATTCCACATGAGCCATTTTCTTCCTTCTTTTGACAAGAGTCCACTCTTCTCTCCAAATCCATACGCCTTTTCTTTGTTTAATGGTGAGAAGGACATCAATGTTTCATACAGACTCTGATTTTCAAAGATATAGTCAACAGAATATTTGGAACTAGAGTCCTTGTTTTGAATGGGAATGGAATGAGTCACTAATTGGTGTGAAAATGTGAGAGATTTCAGTAGGATGGAGAATTCATGACTGCCACAACAACTTTGACTGCTCTTATTTTCAATCAAATCAAGAGAAAACAACACCGTTGTTCCTCCAGAACCCTCCCTCATGGTGGATTCACCATGATGATGATAAATTCGAATAAAAGTTTTACCACCACCACCACCACTCGTACTACTCGCTCTCACTTTTACATCCCAATACGATATCGTCGTTGTTGGGAAAGGAGTATATTGTGAATCAACATTCCCTTTCTGCTCCTCCTCCTCCTCCTCATCAACACCACACGAGGATGGAATCAATTCAAGAGGCAAAGCAGACGTAGAGATCAATTCTTGTTCCTTCTCAATGGCAAAGGAGTCCAAAGTGAGATGAGAGTCATCGGGATCATTCACTTCCAATCTCCACATGGAATCAGAGAGAGCCAATAAGGAGACTTTGACCGGTGGTGGTGGTTGTTCATGAGCGGCCATTCCAAGAGAATCCTGACTCAAAGAAGATGAGATGGTTACACGACAAGCATTGTGTGAAAGAGTCACAGAGAGAGGAGTGGAAGCCATTTTTTGAGTTTCGGTTGTTTGACCTTTGGATTACAAAAAAAGTACGAGTGACAAACTTCATCATGTCAGTCTGAGTTGAGATCAAATACAAATTCGCCATGTCTATTCTTTATGATGGCTTTTTGTCCTTTCGTTTTGTTCCAAATGAAATTTTACTTTCATGAAAGAATTAAAAAATATGCTGAAACATGAAAAGGAGGATGAATCATGATGAATGCACCACTACTACTACCACCGCTGCTTCTCATCACCACACGAGGAGAGAATCAAGAATGAAAAGAGTGATGGCACATTTATTTCCTTCTTTAAGAAATTCAAGCAACAACCCATCATGCGATCGTTATGTGGTGGATCACAATCATTCGATTTCCCGAAAATCTTTGGCACAGATATCATCATCAAATAATCATCATCATTTCAATCATTGTGATAAAACATCAAGAGAATCATCAAAAAGCACATGGTCCACTCTCTCTTCCGTTTTGAAATATTTATTAAATTCTCATCTATTATTCCGAGCTTGCGAAATTGATAGTGAGAAACATTTCAAGATTCAAGATGCCAATGACAAGAATACAAACACTCCCGAGGACACTATTTCTAAAATCCATCATCATGATTCCATTATTGGAAATACAAACAAACTATTTGTTCATCATTTTGCAGATGATGAGAAAAAAGGCTTAGTAACAGCAGCTGGAAGAACAAGCAGCAATTCACCAAAGCACGCGAATAATACTGCCACTACAACCACGGCAACTCCAGTTGCGACAACCAGTCGTTCCGATCCAACCTCTCATCCCGGAATTATCAACAAGTTTATTAGAAGTTTTCAAGGAAATCCACCACTCTCAACCGACTCCATTCAAGCATTTAACAACATTCTCTTTTTAGTCAACTCTATTCCTCCCTCTGTGAACAGCGTTAGTATTTTCGACATTATGTTAAGAAGCTCGAAATTGGATTCAGATTTACTTCCCTTTTTAGCTCAAGTGAAAATTCCAAAAAGTGCACTCGGTGGAACAGACTACAAAACATTTATTAGCACATTATCTCGAGTGCAAATGTATTTACCAAGTTGGTATTACAATTCATTAGTTCTGGCAAAGGCTTTGGGAGATTTTGACTCGATTCTCTTGTACTGTGCTCAAAGATTTGCGAGAGAAATCAAAGTTCAAAAGGCCATCACCGGTGCTCTCATTTATCCGGCAATTATGACCACCATAGGTCTGTTAGGAATTACCTTATTATTAACTCGAATTTTACCTCAGAATATTGCAATTTTTGAGAGTATGGGTCTCACAGTGCCTGCATTCTTACAATGGACCAACTACCTGGTGCGAAGTGTTCAATATCATTGGTTGGCACTTCTCTATATCATTCCCTCTACCATGTCATCCGAATACCTTCCTTTCAAATCTTTTCTCAAGTGGCAATACATCAAAATGCACACTCCTTTGGGTAATTTGAAATTTTTGCAAGATAAGGCCACTCTCTTACATACATTGTCTCTTCTTGATAAGGAGCAAATTACTTCCAAATTACTTATTGTTTGTTCCAACATTAGCTCAAATCCAATTCTGCAACACATGGTCGAGAGTATGGCAAGCTTGGCCAAGTATGGAGCAGGTGCTGATGATGTCTTGGCCTACATGTTAAAACAGAAACACATTTTCTCACCTTACGAGATTGCGTATTTGCAAGCTTGCTTTATGAGTGGCAAGCATAGCATTATACAAGATGGGTTGAAATATGCCTCTCAAATGATACTCAAACAATATACCCAGCAGCTGCAGACATTATTGAAAATTTTAAACCCAGCCACTGTGGCCATCATTGGAGTATTGGTGATTGTGATTGCTGTGCTTGGTATTTATCCAATGATTGCCTTAACAGGAGCGGTAACAGCAAACAAGTAGTCACTACAACATAACAACCCACAAGAATATCGTTGTAGTACGGTTGCATGTTTTGAATGCATTGATTTGAAAATATTTATATTTTACATGTTCATCATCATTTCTCATTGTAGTGACATTATTAATGTGGTTATTGAGAAAAAAAGATTAATATTCCGTCCAGCCCCATTACGATACAGGGGTGAGTGTATTTGGATGAAGATTGTTTTGAATAACGTCACAATCATGTTGAAATTTATTGAATTTTAAATTGACTCGATTTAAGGTGTTTCGAAATATTGTGAACAAAACAAGTATGCAAAACAGTGCATTGGCCACTGTGTGTGTGACGAAAAGTTGATCATTTAAGGCAAAACACTAAAGATCAAAGTCCAATAATGCACCATGACACGCCACATTTTATTTTGAAAATATTTTTCCAACCAAGTACTGCAGCTTATCGGATGTTGTGGGATTTAAGTGTCGAAGCATTTCAGCACATTCGTCTTTTCGGGCAGGCACACTTTGAAATAAATCCTTTCCAATTTCATAAGCTGTCTTTTTTTTCGAAAGGCTTCAAACGAGAATTGCTCGGTAATTTGTGACGAACTTTGAGTCCCTTATTGAGAGTTTTAACTTTGAGAAGCATCTGAATGGTCTCCATGGATCTGTTCAGGCACGCCCAATGCAAAGCAGTTCCGCCTTCACAGTAGTCATTGCATTTCAGCAAACCTTCAGCGATTAAATATTTGAGCACTTTGGGTTTTGAAGTTTTGATTGCCTCCTGTATGAATAAAGACTGAGAAAGAAAAGGAGGTTTGGCATCTGACACAGTTTGGGTCCAGGCCTCCACGCAAAAAACACTATCTATAAAAGTAAAATATCTCACAAGCATGTTCTTGAAAAAGGACTCCAATTGCTCAACACTTCCAAAGCGTCTGAAATCTAAATGTCCTTCATCAAGGTTGTTGTGAAGAAGTGACCCGTTCAAATGTTCTGCTAAAATTTCTTTTTCCTTCTCAACAAACTGAAGCAAAGAATGAATGATATAACCCATGACTCGTTTGTCCTCCAAGGATGCAATAAATTCGAGCTGATCAATGTCTTGCACGATATCTTGAAGAACGCGATATGGTTGTTTTCGACACAACTCGTTAATAATATAGTACTGCTTATGTTTCGCTGCATAGCCAAACATGCTCAGACCCATCACATCATTCACACTTAGAGAATCGCAAAATGCTTCATCTCTGACCAAAACAAAGGAATCTGGACATTCCATCAAGTAATTGAGACGATCCACAAAGTTCACAGGTAAACTGCATTGAGAAATTCCTGTGGACTCTACATCTTCTTGGTATGTGTTATTAATAATGTCGATCATATCCTTGATATTTCTTCGTTGCTTTCGTGTGAGAAGGATTTGATGTATTTTAGGAGGCACATAATGATATTCAGAGAAGGTTGAAAATGGTGGCCGTCTTGTCGTGTGAATACTAGATGAAGCTGTATCAGGCCTTGAAGATGACTTTTGAGAACTTTCTATGAATGATTTGCAAAAAACTCCACCTGGAATATGAATGATGTCTTCGTTGTCAACGCTCTCTTCATCATCTTCTCCTTCAGATTGGTCATGAAATTGGTGGTCGTGGTTAATCTCATCCTCACCATTCAATTGATCCAAATGTTTAAATTCATTTGGCTTAACAACTTTAAAATCCACAATTTGGTAAGTGTAATGCTTTTTCACGGGCTGAACTTTGGCGTGACCAGGAAGGCATGATTTACGGCGAGGTTTAGAGATGCTATCACACGAATCAGTGATATTGCGTGGGGTTGGCATTGAGTCACTTTGCTGATCTCTATTTGAATCAGTACATTTAGGAATGACATTCTCCTCTGAACAGTCATCCTCAATAGAGTTTGGCCGAATATTAGTTTTTGAATTGGGCGGAAGAATCATGTGTACATAAATTGTATCAAAATATTTAAATGAATGTGACAGATTGCTTCCAACAACAACGCTGGTACAGTGAGATTTTCGTCTGTGAGGCACCTGCTGATTCATACTCTTGTCCACAATAGGTGAAATATCATCGTTTTGGATATTCTCGTGACTGATTTCAAATCCCTTCACAAAAGAGTCAATCTTAATAGTCACTGAAACATATTGAGCGTAGTTATTGGTAATGTTAGGTATATAATTTTCAATTTGAGAAATGTGGAGATGTTTTCGAGTCGCAGAATCGCCTCCAACAATTTTTTCAAGTGATCTTTTCAATGGTTCGCTATTGCAACGATGTTTCATAAGAGCCACGGTGGGACTTCGCTTGTAAAATTGAGGAGTCGGAAATGAAGTGTGATGTTCATAATGAGGATGATGAGGAATATGGTTAGACTTTTCATTGTTACTCTTGTTTGAGTTGTGTTTTGTTGATGAGTGGTCTCCACAACTACACTCAGCACAACATGGTTCTGTGGAAGCAGGAGGAACCTTTTGGTCATGATGAGAGTTGTGTGAATTGTGGAAATTGTGAGGAGGCTTTTGATTGTTCTGATGAGGATTATGACGATGGTGAATGGGAGGTAAGGTTATTGATTCAAGATTGGAGCGGATATGCTCCTCATGATGATGCAGTACTGGATCCAATGAGGAAGGATGTTCCACAATGGCATCATGAGAGGAATCATGATGGAAATGCTCCACAGACGGCAGATGTTGATGCTGAGTGCTTGTGGTGGATGTTCTGATATGTCCTCCTGCAACACCACCCACAACCTCAATAATCTTTCCACAACAATGCTTAAATAAAGTATGACACGACGTCGAGGTGGAATTGGGAGAAACACTTCTCTCATGATGATAGCGCTGATGATGGGAGGAATCAAGAGTGATGGCCTTTGTGCTACTTGCTTCTGGGTGATGGATGTCTGATGCGTATTGAGAGGATCTGGTGGTGGTTGTGGTGGTAGTGGCAGTGATGGTGGTTTGAAGGGGAATGGGTTCAAGAGTGATACTTTCAAATCCTCTCATGGAAGAAGAGGCATCCGAAGTGTCGTTGAATACGTAGGAAAGGGAGGACGAAGATGCTGAATCTCGGATAGAAAAAGACTTTTTTCTCTTTCGACCCGAAGAAGCACTCTCGTGATTAAAAGTCAAACCTTCTTCAAGATTTGAAGGTGGATGTTGTTGTGAGGAGTTTGTTGTTGCTGTTGTTGAACCATGAGGTTGATGATGATGATGGGAAGAAGATTCATGTTCTGCACTCGAGTGCAGGTGTTCTTCATTCATACGATGATGATGAAACATGAGGAGATCGGGTTTGCGTGGTTGTTCGAGTCCTTTTCAAAGATAGAGAGGGATATCGTTGTTTCTGAAAACACACAGTATCTGTGTGGTGGTTATGTTGGGATGAGATGGTGATATTTCTTTTTATAAGTCGCATTGTTGAATGACCTTACTCCACGTTTCAGGCCTCTTTCGAGAGGTGCCAAACGAAACTTTATTTTTTACCATTTTTGGCGATCTCTCGTGAATTTTTCTTTTTTGTTCCTCAAACAAAGTCCATTTTATTCCTTCTAAGGTGCTTCCAGCAAAAGCGAATGGAGATAAAGCGCTTGGCAATAGGACCCCTTAATAAGATCATGACGGGTAGTGAGAATGGAGTAACATTCAACCTTATGAGGCTTCATGTCCTTAACTCTTCGCAAAACAGTTCGTTTCAGCATAACCTCTTTAGTGGGTTCAAAAACTTACAACGTGTATGCATACCCTTAGAGTCTAATCCCATTCATCCTCCTCCTCCTCATGGTTCAATTAATTGCTAATGATTGAAACTTTTTTTCAAGAACAATTTAAATTGAGGATGCAAGATCAAGAGGTACTTCCTCCTGACATGCTCTCTCTCTCTTCAGCCACCCATATTTGAAAGTCCATCATCCTTCACCTGTCAAACCTTCAACTGAAAAAAATGAGAAGCTTCTCCTTCAAATCCAACAACACACGAAAGATTTCAGTACAGCTGAATCCCACTCGCACCGAAGAATACACACTCTCTCTGGATCAACCCATTGATGATCTCCTAAAAGAAATTGCCACACGACACAATCTCGGATCATCCGTATCATCCTCATCCTCTCTCATCAAAGCACCCACCACACAAAATTGCGAACTTCACGTCACTAACTTTAAATCTCGTAAAGTTGTGTGGGGTACTTTGGTGAAGAATTTACTCAAAGAACAATATCAAGTCACTCTCGAACCTCCTTTCTATTTGAATAATTCATCGGAGACGCCATCCTCCTCACAAACGTCCTTGACTTCTCCAGGTCGTTCCGGAAGTGTGGCTGCTGTCAACAAAACATCACCTGGTAATTCCTATTCTTCCTCAAACTCGAGTAATAATGCTGGTGCTGTTCCCATCAATGCCAACTTGTCAAATATTCTTCTTGCCGCGAATGAGCAACAACAACAACAATCCACAAGTACTTCATCATCCACTGCTAAAAATGTTTCGGATTCAGTCGATCAATTGGTCGATGAAATTACACTCTCTCCAAAGAAGAAAGAAGGAACATCATCTTCCACCGTTTCAACAACAACAACAACAACAACAGAAAACAATTCATCACTAGTAGTACCTTCACCCATACAAACATCCACCACCGAAAAACCCAAAGTTGGACTTCACTTGTTGTTGAATAAATTGGCCAATAAGGAGACAACGAACACGGCACCAAGTACTCTCGATCCTGCCACTGCCAGAGGAATGAGTATCATGAGAATTTCAACAAGTTCTCCAATTTTATTTGGTGGTTTGTTGGAGAATCACTTCCCGAATGGAACTTCAATTTCTGTGAGTAGTATTCCACCTATTCTTGAGAAAATGCTCTCCTATTTGAAACAAGACAGAATTCAGAGAACTCCGGGAATTTTCAGATTGACTGGATCGGCTGTCGAAAAGGAAAGATTTATTCAAATGTTAAATGAGGCTCAATCAAAAGGCGGAGATTTGACACCTGTCGTTTTTCCAAACTCGATTGATCCAAATGTGGTGTGTAATTTATTGGTGGAATATTTTAACAAGTTGGATCGGGCATTGTTTGAACCTTTTCATCGATTTGTGGAAATTAATGAAATGACCAACGATGCCGAACGTGTGGCTGCATTGAAAAAGGTCATCGATGAAATGCATCCAATTTATAGAAATGTTATTAGAGATTTTTTCTATTTCCTTGTTCAAATTCTTCTTTACAAGGAAGAGAATCGTTTAAGTGTCAAATCATTATCTGTAGTTTTAGGTCCTGCTCTTCTTCGTGGTAAATTAAAGGATGATGACGAAGCTGCCAAGGCCGTTGATATTAATAATAGCAAGAAGAATGCACCAGTGAATGCAACCATCCTCATTTCCACACGTCAATTATCACAAAAGATGGTTGAATTTTATATTCACACTGTTGGACAAGTCATTGAAAGTTATAACTCTATATTTGACGAAGAGGAATTGACTGACTTGCACAAATTGCATCACAAGAAACCTAAAAAATCAGACTCTTCATCCAGTTCCAACACAAACAAGACATTGGATGCATTCATTCAAAAATTGCAAGAACACAAACAACGTGCAGGAAACTCGATGAGTGCTGTGAAACGTCACGGAGAGTCCACAACCTCAACAACTGATATACTCTCCAGCACACCGAGAGAACCAAAAAAACCAACCACAAAGAACGATGAAGAATGGGAAAATATTCAAAAATCTTGGATGCAATTTGTTGAGAGTTGGAAAAAGAAGTACAGTGACGAACAAAAAGCTCACGAAGAGACTGCAGAAAATATAAAAATTACAAAACAAGAGATTGAATTTGAGAGAAAGCAAATGAAGGAAGAACTGAACAAGATGAGAGATCAACTCGATGAAAAGAAACGTTTCATTCAACAAAAAAGATCCGAATGGGAACTTCAAAAAGAACAAATTCAACTCAATTGGGAAAATGAAAAGGTAGATCTCGAGAAGGAAAAAACACTTCGATCCAAAGAAATACAAGAAATCAGAGAGCAATTCAAGCAAACACTTGAATATTATAATATCAAAGATTTCCAAATTGATTCCATTATGGGTGATGAAGATGACGATGCAGTCACAAGAGCAGTCATCAATGCCCAAGCCGAAAACACCAGCGGTGACTCTTCCGCCACAGGTGAGACACTCACGACTAGTCCAGCAACCACCAATAGAAGTGCTTCTCGTTCAGTGATTGGACAGAAAATTTCTGTCGATTCTCGTTTCAAAAAGAAACTCTCTGACGCTTCCTCTTCTGATCAGAAAAAGAATCACAAACAACATGGTGACGACGAAGATTCTGAAGACTCTGAAGATAGTGAGGACGATACTGCCACAACCAACACCACAACAACAACAACTGCTGGTAAAAGATCAAGCAATGCTCTCTTCACCGATTTAGAAGACAAGACTCCACAATCCTCTTTCGGTGCTTCTCCCTCTAAAAACATCTTTCTTCCAAAAGATAAAACAAATGCAAGTTCTGAAGAGGACGACGATGATCCAGCTCACACCAAACGTTGTGCAGCTTGTAAAAAGAAAATTACTGGAGAATATATGGAAACATCAGATGGCTACTATCACAAACCATGTTTTACTTGCTGCAATTGCTCTAAAGAAATTGTAGGACCTTTTGCGACAGTGGCAGGAAAATTCTGGTGTGCCACTTGTATTCAAAATAAGAACAAACATGTCAAGTATCAAACAAAGGATGAAAATGCAGAAAAGAAATCCAAACCTGCTGCTGCCAGTAGTGGAGATTTGGAATGTTCTGCTTGTAAGGAAAAAATTGTCAATAAGGCAGATATGGTGAAGGCACTTGGAAAGTGTTTCCATAAACAATGCTTCTTGTGTCAGAGATGTGGCAATGAATTTGAGAATATGAAATTCTATGATTTGATGGGTGATCCAGTGTGTGCAAATTGTAAGCGAAAATCCATCAAATCAAAAGTTGTGAAATAAAGATATGTAGAGACTCTCTATGAATCTGTCTGAGACAATCCAACTTTCGCGTCCAAACACCACTTGGGAATAAAACGAACAAACCATGAATTCAATTCTCAATAATTCATAGTAAGAAGATGATCACATAAAAGCATATTGTGGTTCTCGAGTTATTATCAAATTCATAAAAAATTATCAAAACATGAAAGAAACACCCGAATATCAATTTGTCTATTTTGCTCAGATCGGAGATCTTGCACGGATGAAACAATGGTGGGAAGAAAAGAAAATTACGAATATTGATTGTTATGGATTGATGGGAGTACGTGTTGATTTAGTGTTGTTGTTGTTGTTCATTTAAATATTATTTTTGATCGAATATGAATATGATAATATCAATTTATTCATGTTTTCATGTATACAAAAATATTTTGTTAATACAATATGTGGATCCAACAACATTTCGGAATTGAATGACTTGATAGAAAGTAAGTGTGATGAATTTTTACATATCGTCATCATCCACATGATGTGACAACAGAATGCATTGCATTGGGCTTGTTCTCGAGGACATGTTGAAATTGTTAAATACCTCATACAAAACGGAGCAAATGTGAATAATTTAACAACACAGGTAAGGCGGTCGAATTTTCGACAGATTTGAGAATATTTCACATCATTACGGTTGTCTAATGCGTGTCGGTCTTTGCTATTATTCAATCACAAAATATTCACTAGTTTCGGGTAAATACACATATTCAAGTCAATGAATGAAAATTCCATTCATACAAATAGTTTTTGGAACATTTCAGCTTTCTGCTCTCAACACTGCTGCTTCTTGGGGAAATTTAAAAATTACAAAAATTCTTTTAAAGCATGGAGCAGATAAATGCATTCGACAAAGTGTTCTTGATAATGGAAAAAAATCATTATTATCCATACATGAAAGAGAGGAAGAGAGAACTCCAGAGGAAGTGGCACGATTGAAAGGATTCATTCAAGTTGCTGATTATATTGCGAATTTTAATTATGAAAATTATTTAGTGAGGAAACGATCAAAAAATGTAAGCTTACACATGTATTCATGATGATCGTGAAGTGACTTTCGAATTGGATGATTATGACATGCCTAGAGATTTAAGGAAAAACTTTTAAAAATTCTTTGGCTTTCAAATGAAAGTCATCTCGAAGAACATGCCAAATGCTGTACAGCTTTTTCTGATATTTGCATTCGATACGA
Source organism: Naegleria fowleri (assembly GCF_008403515.1). NCBI lineage: Eukaryota > Heterolobosea > Eutetramitea > Acrasida > Naegleriidae > Naegleria > Naegleria fowleri. Next base: position 87,750 of record NW_025407945.1, read on the forward strand.
ACAATTACTTGTTGAATCAAGAGTATCACCCATTTCATCTTCCTTAATGAATACTACTTTTACAAATTTAAGCTCATCCTCGATTAGAAAGGACGAAACTTTACAGGTGGACGCATCCCCAATGGAACATCATGCGCCTTCGATGGAAGAATCGCCAAGTGTCGTCACACCAACCTCAGCAGCGATAGAACAAATACTCTTTCCCAAATCCATTCCAACAACAACAACAACCAGTATCGAAACAACGTCAACGACCTTACCGCATTCTCCATCGACCACTCCCTTCAAAAAACGAAAACTCATCCACTCAAGCTCCAATCCATCTTCCACTGTACGATGAATGATGGATCCATTCGTTCAGAAGGTGTACACCACGCTTCTTACTTTCACACAAGAGAGATTGAGTTCGAGCCGTCGTTGGAAGAATTTCCACACTTGAACCCGCCAACAAAAAATTAAAAATTAAAAAATATAACGACAATATAATTTCGAACCGAGTTACACAATTACACACACTTGTGCGCACACACATAGATGCCCCCAAAGAAGAAGGAAGAGGAAAAGGTTTGTTGTTGAAGAGGAGTAAATTTGTTATATATAAATTAAAAAACATTTGATGATGATGATCGCTGCTCATGTTCCAATTTCAATCTTTGATTTACAAATTTAACAAATTTAACAAATTTAAACAATGAATTCACTCTCTTCACTTCCTATCCATACATAGGGTACTTCAAAAATTACATCGTTTTTTACATTGAAGAGAAAAGGTAGTAATAATGGCACTACCAACAATAGCACTTCATCATCAGCATCTCCGAGTGCCAAAGTAAAGAATGCCTCTTCTTCTTCGGAAGAATCCAAGTGAGTATCTTTAATGGAATTTAAAAGGTTCAAAATTTTGAAAAATTCAAATGATGATTCATATGATGATCTTTCATATATTACGAACGATCATTGAATTTTCAGAAATAAGAGAAAGAGAGAGCATGCTTCACAAAAGTCTTTGAGTAAAAGTAGTGATGATGAAATTGATTTTGAATTATCTTCAGACTCTGAGGAGGATGTGAAACTTGTGAACAAGACCACACCCACTAAGAAACAACAGCAATCCACACCCACCAAGAAATCTCCAAAACACTCAACAACAGTTCATGAATTAAGTGAAGATAGTGATTTAGATTCAAAAAAGTCGTCATCGTCGATCAGGGAAAAATTGAATTCAACACCAACTCGACCAAATACTCGATCACAAAGTAAGGCGACACCTGAACAAAAGAAATCCACTTCATCTTCTGGTACTCCTGTCAAGAGTTCGACAACTTCAGAAGAAAAGAAAACCAAGTCACCAGCAAAAACAACGAAACAACAAGCTACAAAAAAATCAAAAGTCATTGCGGATGAAGAGGATGACAATGAAGAATTTAGTGAAGATATTGAGGAAACAATTCCATCCAACAAGAAACGAAAGATGACAGTACCAGAAACTCCAAAAGAATCTCCAAAAAAGAAGGTTGAGAAAAAAGAAGAATCAAAGAGTCACTCTGACGCTGTGTCCAAAAAATCTGCATCTGAAACACCAAAGAAGAAGAGCTTTTTTGACAAGAGTGCTCACGAAAACAAAACTCGAGCAAAAAATCCAGGCTGCAAAGAAATTCCAAAAGGAAAACCCATGTTTTTGGAAAAGAAAGCATTTGTCATTACAGGTCAAATGGAATCATTGGATCGAGACCAATTGGAGGATCTCATCAAACAATATGGAGGTCTTGTTCGTACAAATGTATCTGGAAAAACGGATTACATAATTGTGGGAGATGATCCTGGAGAAAGTAAAATGAAGAAAGCGAGAGAATGCAAAACGAAACAAATTTCAGAAGATGACTTTATTGAAATGATTCGAAAATCAAACCCCAATGGAAAATACGACGAAGATGGAGACGTTTCCATGCAAGATGTCAAGCCCACAACAAGTGTGAAATCTGAAAAAGCAACTAAAGGTGGAAAAGCAACTAAGACTTCAGAAGAGCCAAGTAATGTCGTGCAAGTTTCTAAAGAAGTAGTTAAAGCACGTAATGGTGATAATGATCAACTCTGGGTTGAAAAATATAAACCCGATACGTCACAACAAATTATTGGCCACAAACAAGAATTTACCACACTCCTCGATTGGCTCAAGAATTGGCATGCCAAGTACGAAGAAGAAAGTAATAAGGCAGCACAAACTAAAGGTAGAAAGAAAACAGCTTCATCCGATTGGAAGAGGGCTGCATTCATTTCAGGGCCTCCTGGAATTGGTAAATCCACAACAGCTGCGATTGCCGCGAGAGAGGCAGGGTTTACTCATATTATTGAAATGAACGCTAGTGACGCTCGTTCAAAGAAGGCCATGAAAGAAGAAGTTGTTGAAGTTTGTCTATCAAAAAGCATTAAGGACTTTTTCGGAAAACCTGCCAAGATAAATCAAGGAAGTAGCGACAAGAAGAAGCAAACCATTCTCATTATGGATGAAGTGGATGGAATGTCCAGTGGAGATCGAGGTGGTGTTGCAGAACTAGTTCAAATTATTAAGCAAACACGCGTACCAATTATTTGCATTGCCAATGATAGATCCAAACAAAATTTAAAGACACTCATTGCCAACTGTTTAGATGTGAAATTCAGTCGACCAAACAAAGCAACCATTACAAAACGAATTTTAGAAATTTGCAAACACGAGAAGTTAAGCATTGACTCGAATGCAGTAGAATATATGGTCGAATCTCTCAACAATGACATTAGAAGTGTGTTAAATAATCTCCAATTGATTAACAGATATAGCACAAAAGATCACATTGGATATCTGGATGCCAAAACCAATGACGTGACAAAAACAAGTACCACCGATGGAATTTTCGACGTCGTTCGAGATGTTTTTGCTCCAAGTAACAAGCCTTACAATGATCGTTTAGAAGATTATTATTTTGACACCATGTTAGTGCCACTTTTTGTAGAACAAAATTACATTAACATTCGACCCTCTGGAGTTCCAGACAATGAACGAATGGATCGAATTGCTCTTGCTTCAGATTCTATTTCAGAAGGAGATGTAGTTGGCTCGAAAATATATCGAAATATGGCGTTTGGAAACATGAATACTCATGCTTTTTACAGCACTTTATATCCAGCCTATTTTGTGAGAGGATCTTTCCAATCTCTACGTACCTATGACCGATATTTCCAATTCCCAATGGTTTTGGGTAAGGGAAGTACAACCACTAAAAATTATAATCTATTAAGGGCCATTCAAAAATCAGCTTCTCTGAAAGCAAGTGCAGACACAAATGAAATGTTGGACTATTTACCGCTTCTCTCCAAAACTTTGTTACAACCATTATTGGAAGGAGGAAAAGAAAATGTGGATGAAACTATTGAAGCCATGGATGAATATCAAATTTCAAGAGATGAATTAGAATTCATGTGTGAATTAACAACCTTTAAAGGTAAAAATGTTTCTGATACACACAAGGACTGGTTTTCACAAGTTGACACCAAAACCAAAACAGCACTCACCAAACAATATAACAAAGTTCACAAAGGATTCAATAAGGTCACTGCTGCCTTGGCGAATCAATCTGAAGGTGAAGACTTGTTGAATTCGGGCGATGAAGAAGAAGAAGATGATGTCAAACTTGACAAATTTGTGAGTAAGATGAAGAGTATTAACAAGTTAGAATCTTTTGAAAAGAAACGAGAAAGGGCAGAAAAAAAGAAGGAATCCTCATCTTCGAGAGGTAAAAAGACAACAAGCAAATCGAAAAAGTAATTTTAGTGCGAATGGACGAGTGATAAACGTTTGAGTCAATACTTGCATTTGAATCTTCTGTCATGCTTTTCACAAGTTATGCCTCTCATTCCACTCCACTACTAAACGACAAGTGAAATAGCCCATGATAGAGCATCTAGCAACATATCATTCTTTCACTTAATGCAATTCATGTTTGACAATCCAGCGAAACACACATCATCCTCTTTCTATAGTAGTTTAAATGTCATGAAATAGTCATGTCTCCGACAGTAGCTGGTGTTAGCAGCTGTCAATAGTCATCGCATGAGCGAATATTCAATTCTTTCCATCTCTCATTTGGTTATAACACACGCGCATCTTCATCATTCACACGCCTCAACAATTCCCACCACAAAAACACACACAAAAAACCCTCACTTTCAAATGTCATCCACCCACCACCACCACCGCTCATTCTTTGCCTTCTTATTGTGCATCTCTTTACTCGTTCTCGTTCTCCCCTCTCACCAACAACAACTCATTTCAGTCAACAAGGACTTTACCGCCGCTTTCGATGCTGCCATTCAAGAACTCGTTGCCGACCCCACTTGGGTTCAATTCTATTCAGAAAATATGTTTTTTGGAGTTCCACAATGCTCGACCAAGGTTACATGGCCAGAGAAGGATCCATTTGTTGGTCAATCCTCAATTGTGACTTGTTTTGAGATTGGAACACTTTCACCATGTAAGTCATTTGAATTCAATGTGTGTGTGAATGTGAAAAATTGAATATTTGTTTATATTCGAACGAACTCCTATACATTTGTTTGCGAACGAATGAATGGGTTTGTCATTAAAAAAATGTGATGGATGGGTATTTCTATGGATGCGGTATGTGAAAACGCGCTTGGACAATATACAAATTTGGAAACTCTTGGTTGCCACTTATTTGCAGGGCTTGAAACAAAAACAAAATTGTCCGAAAGTGTGGTGAAGATCATTAACAACCACTACAAGACCAATTACATCAATGTGGTGAAGAGATACAATACTACACAATTGGGTTTCTTTGAAACGATGAAGAACGCTGTCGGAACAGGAGATTGTGACATTGTGACAGCAAATACTCAACCCAATCCGGATCGAGCAAAAGTTGTTCATTTTCAATGTGGATTTGGTTTTGCTTCGAAGGGATGGATTAGATCTGGAAGAGATCCTCAAATTATCATGCAAGATGTTTATGATTTGAACAAGACTGGAATTCTTGTTGGAGGTGAGTTTTATAACATTTCCTCATTTGGAAATCAAATGCTTCCTTTCACACGATTCATTGTTCAATGTTATAATGATCACACAATGGTTCAATATACATTTCCAATAATGATAACAACAAATCCAGCCTATGATGGTACTGCATATGCAACCTTTGTCAGGAACACTCTCACAGCTGCCACTTATGTTCCATTCTTCGCTGTCAATCTTCAATACGGAGCTGTTTTGAATCAAACTGTTCATGCCTTGATTGGAGATGCCATTCAATTTTATTCATGGAAAAAACAAGTTGGAAATTGCAATTGTGAAGTGAAGGCCTATGACCCTGCTTATGGATTGTCCACTTTTACTTATGGAAATATTACTGAAACTAGTTTTGCAATGGGCACTTGGTTTGGAACTCAACACTATGTGATGCCAATGATGATGATTGTTGTGCTTTTGATTCAAACTTGGTTCATGTTTTAAGTGATTGAACACAAAGTTAGCTCCAACTTATTCAAGTAAAATCTGAATTTTATTATGTTACAAGTGAATGATTTGTTGAAAATTCTTAATGTTTCTGGTTAGGATTATGAACTTTGAGTTGTTGAAACCATGAATCCAGTGAAGGAAGTAATTCTGTATGAAATTGGAAACATTGATTGGTTTTTTCAACGATAATTTTTCCAGCTGGATTAATTCTGAAAACTATTTGTGTGATGAAATGGATATTGATCGATCGTTCAATATTAATAATATAATTGTTTCATATTGTCACACATCATACTTACTTCTTTCAAGTGCAATTCCTAATTGAGCCATTGAAATATCATCCGTAATACGATTGCCAAATCCTGAGAAGAATGGTGTTTTTGTTTTGAGTACTTCTTGTCGTTGTTCAGCATTCAACTCATTCAATTCAGGTACAAATGTTTTCAAAATAATGTCCAACATGTAAACTATTAGTGCGATTATGAAATACATCCAATCAAGTACATGGATGAGATTTTCACATGAGTTGAATTTAAATGATATCATTTCACATACCTTTAAAAGTATCAGGACGTTTTAAAATCACTTCTCTCAATAAAGCATTGGTTCCACTATTATAAGCAGTAAAGACAGGACCTTCAGGTAAATTCACAATTTTTCCATTACTTGTCACTTGTCTTAAACGTTCAATAAAATGCCGAGTGGTTGAACTCATTGTAATTGGACGTGCTGTTAAATATAACATTTTGTAACCTCTCTTTGAAATTTCAACATAGGTTTGACAAATATCTTTGTGGACATAATCTTTTCCAACTCGACATGCCACTTGTCCACCAACGTCACTCTTTGTAATGGTTCCATCAATGTCAGAGACAACAATCTTATCATGTTCATTCCATAAATAGAGTCTTCCAATTGCAATTTGTTGTTTCACAGGTTTATCTAAGATGATAAAGAGCAGTAATAAGAATGCCATACCACAATTCACATCATGATTGCAAAATTATTTCACATAAATTCTTTTCACAAAAAATCAATCACTTACTGGTCTTTGTCGCTCCAGCAACCTTTGCAATATTACTTCCCAAAAGTGACACTTGTGGAGCATTTTGTTCTGCTGGATTCGTCTTAAAAATTAATGTCAATTTTGTTTCTCCTCTGTCATAAAACTTTTTCAATTCCTTTTCAATAGTTTTAAGATGAGAAGATGAAGGAATAAACCATTCATGAGGATACAGCAATTCGTCATGAATACTTTGTAAAATTTTCGCTTTCCATTTTTCTCTTCGAGAGGGAGTATTTGTTGATTTTTCATTTTCAGAATTCACAAATGATTCTGAATTTGTCATTTGACTTGAGGATGAGGAACTATTCGAAAATTGTTGTTGCTGTTGTGGTTGAGAAGAAGCATTGGTGGCAACGGATGGAGTTTTTTTGAATTTTTGTTTCAAATTGGAAAACTTTTTTCTCAATCGACCACTTTTTCCTTCTTTTTCTTGATCAGAATCAGATTCAGGAGAGAGAGGTGTTCCTGGAGTGGTTGGTGAAGTTGGAGTGGAAGATGAGATACGGTTGAAAGAGAGTTTTGAGTGAGATCTGGAAATTCCCATAGATAAGGCAATGTCACCTGCCAATTGTTTTAACATTTCTCGTTTTCTCATCTTTTCTTCAATGTCCATCTTGTCGTCACGACGTTTCCTGGTCGATTCTTTTAGGAATTTCATCTTTTCTTTTGGTGTTTTGAGGGAATTGTAACGTTTGTAAAATTCTTCCATTTCACTTTCAGAAGCATAATTAAATAATTCAAATTCTTCAGAATTGACACTTGAATGAAGAGAAGTCATTGATGAAGAGGATGAAGATGTCAATGAATGACTCGACTGATTCAATCCATATTCTTCCTTAATATTTTCAATGACAGCTGACACATCAACTTTGGAAGCGTCGACATGTTCTTTATGTTCATTCAATTCATATTCTTCAACATGTTCTGCAATCTCATGTTCCAATAAAGAAATCGATTCTTGTTGTTTTGTAATGGAATCTTTAGTGTCACCACCCTCAGTCGTGCTGTCAGTTGTCACCTTGGATACGTCTCCATTCTCTTCTTCATCCATTCCCATCAACAAATCAGCAACTTTCTTTTGTGAAAACAACGAACGATCAAAAAATGGAATTTGAAAACCGGCTTCAAGAGCCATCGTAGCAATCAAAACTTCTTCATTCTGCAATTTAGGATTTTCCTGAGTGGATTTCCAATACATTTCTGCAGTCATGTCATGTTGTGGATTAAAAGATTTCACAAACACTTGAACCATTTGATTGATTTTTGGTTTTTTAGGAAATCTCACAAAGAAAGGAGTACATCGAACACTCGATTGTTGTTGTTGTTGTTGAGAAGGAGGATGATTCATCGGAATAGAATTCTGGTCAAACGTTTTTCTCACCGAAATGATATCAATGCAATTACCAAAGATCTTTTTTTGAGATGATTCTCCATCTTTCTGAAGATTGGATGGAAGGGAATCCGAGGAGGGAGTTTTTGATTTCATATTCTTGTTGTGATGATGATAATCTAATTCCTTCTTTTCAATAGAATGATGAGTGGTTGAATCTTTTTAAATGTCTATCGAGACAAGTAATTTTGCAATCGATGGATGATGATGAATATTAATAATCGATCGATCGATCGATTGGATGATTGGATGATGATGATGATGGCAAACTCTGTGAGGGTGGCGTACGTTCAAAGATCACTTAAATTTTTAATCTTTTGATTTAGCCGAAAATGAACCTGATTTTGACATGTTCAAAAGTTGCAACTCTCTCAAATTTTATGATAATTCACTGCTTGTGAAGGCATGTTGGGGTTATAAATAATGTCATGTTGATGAGAATGTTCAATAATATTGTAAGGTTGTGAAGGTTGTTGTGAGGTTGGATAAAAGTTTGCATTATTGTGGTAATAAACGACAGGATCATTTTGTGGTGGTGGTGGTGTCACTACGTGTGTGGTTGTGTGATATTGTGGTGGTGTGAAGACATGTGTTAAAATAGGAGTCTTGACATGGTAGGTAGTGACTGTTGTGTTACCACTTTTTGGTTGTGAAGATGAACCAGAAGAGGTGACAGCTGCACACACGCCACAACAAATCAAAATTGGTACCAAAATGATGATCAACACAACACATAATCCAAAAATTACAGATCCAATGATAACACCAATGACCCAATTGGGAATTCCTTGATTCAAACTAATGGATAAAGTATAAGATGAATAAGAGTAGAAGGAAGAGTCAGAAGCAACACCAATGTAAAAGGTTGTAGTTTGATTCAAACTTGTTGAAACGATTGTTTTCACAGAGTATTGAGTTAGTAAAATATAATCATAATCGAAACTGCTTGGAATTGATCCTTCTTTGACATAGACTGTAATACTATCAAAAGTAGTAAATGACAGAGTCATGACAGTTCTGCTTGGAAATGAAATTTTGTAATAATTCCATGAATTTTTGTCTGTGATGAGAAGAAGTTTGATTATGTCCATAATTTCAAATAATGATTCCAATAAATGATTCGTTTGAAAACATTTTGATTTCTTAAGCTCGAAAACAATCTCCTCGAAATAACATATATTTACATACTCACTGAACTAGAAACTGTTTGAGATGTTCCACTGAGGGTCGTAACATCATCATTTGGTGCATTCAATTTCTCTAAATTGTTCGTTATTATTGGACCATCCTCCTCATGATGATGATGATGATCGTTCCGACCACTTTCTGGAAAGAGAGGAGAAGCAAGAACAGGTGCAGGCATGGCCACCCGTTGATCGAAATGTTCATGATGATGATGATGATAATCAACATCTCCCAAGTGATGATGATCGTGGTTGTTGCTGTTATGGATAATATTCTTGTTGTTCTTCTCTTCTACTACTACTGCTCGGACCCGAGATCTCGACTCCTGAATCGTTTCGATGGAAAGGGCACACACAACAACCACCTTCAATAGTAGGATGAAGGAAAGAAGCAACAATAACAACCATAACACTCCTTGAGGAGCCTTTTGCTTCATTTTTGCTCTTAATAGATAATAATTGATGGAATCTCGATAGTTATATATGAAAGGAGTATACCAGAGTCGTCGTCTAGCAAGATATTATTACTCAATCACCACCCAGCTCGTCAATGAATGGGAAAGATCTGGAAATTACGTTATGGATTGCAAAATATGTGTATTGGTCACGCAAGGTGCTGCAACTGCTACCGTTCAATGTGAATTGGAAATCTCAAAAGTTGTAAATTTCATGTATACAGTAAAGAATGATGATTTGAACTGTGGACACTAAGATTAAACCAATATTCTAAATTTAATTTATTCCAACACGTATATGTTTATATTCTTTTAATTGTGGAACTTGGAAAATGCTGGTTAGTGTTGTTGCGCATGTTTGTTTCTTGATCTTTTTGATGGAACACAAAGCAGAAAAAAGGTTCAAATTTGTGATCAATTACAAAAGATTTACTTGTTTCATCATGTCGTTCTTGTTTTCCAACACAGACAGAAATTGTGTGTATTGTGGCGTCAAGACCAATCTCGAGAAGGTATCTCCTAAATTCAATAGAATTTCTTGAGTGAGATGATTCATGCATTGTTCAAATGATTGGATTTCCTGAGTTGGAGACTGTTGCGAATTCTTGATGTCCTTCAATTCTTGTGAAGTGGCATTCTTGAGCTCTTGAAAAACTCTCATAAACTCTTTTCTGCATTCGGATGGAATATTCACCTCAATTGGGGCTCCTGCATTAATGTAATTCGTATGAATGTTTCTCATGAAAGAATGAATGGCAGCGAGTGATTGTTGAGTTTTAAAATGCATTAGTTCCTTGTACAACAACATGTTCTCCAATGAGAATTCTTTTTTGCAAAATTCCTCAAGAAGTTCTCTTCCTTCCTTGCAATCCAAAAGGGCTTGAAGTTCAGTTTGATTTTGTTGTGGCTCCTCTTGACCAATCTTGTGATGTTTGGAAAGAGCTTTCAATTTGTTAACAAGGAAAACAAGCAATGCAAAGCCACCAAAGACCATGATATACATTGCGACATATAAAATTTCAAATACGAATGATATCACATCTAAGGCCATGACTTGTTGTGAGGAACTTTCCTTGTTCATTAAGGTATAAAGACCTGTCAGTTGGTTGCAAATTAGAAAGACGTAACACAACACAAATAAAATCATTTCTACTCGGAAATAGAGAGGAGCATCCAATGTTGCAAACCAATCTCGAAGAGGTTTCACTTGAAGCCATTGGGTCACCTTTTTCACTACCTCACCATTCTTATCTTTAGGCTTTTCATCCGTGTGTTGGGCCGCAATGGACATCACTTGTGTACCTTCTTGATCTGTTTGTTGCTTTCGTGACGAGAAAATAAATGAATATAGGAAATCACTCACGCAGACACCCGTAATAAATAGTCCACAACATAATATAAATGCTGTGTATGAAATTGACACAATAAAGGTGTATGTTATGGGTAACATTGTTTCTGTTCTTACTAAAATCACAAATAAAGTCCAAAAAGCCAAATTCAAACCCAAACAAATCACTAACAAGAGTGAAGAAAACTTTTTGGATATCATGAACTTGATCATCTTTGGTGTCATTGAAATACTAATTAGTTTTGGTACCTCCTTTGTCTCTCGCAAAGCGCTTTCATGATTGTTCATACTCATTTTGTAATAGAAATATTTCAATAATTGGAATCGAGTCACTTGAAGCAAATAAAACACAATGGCAGTAATGCTAAAAGTATTTGAAATAATCATGACGACATTACCAAGAATATTGGCGCTTTGTAATGGGCCCTCCCACTTTGCAACACTTGATTGAGTTGAAACGTTCTCTTGCACGGTTGACAATAGAACTCCTTTCTGAGTGATAGAAATTAAAATACTTTGAATCATCAAGCTGACCATTCCAACATAGGGAGTGAATAATCGACTCTTGACAGGTTGTTCCGATCGAAAGATGAATAGTGCAATCAGTATCACTAATGAAACAAGGAAATACACAGCTCCCACTGTTATTTGTCCAATAAATAATGTAGCCAAGAATTCTTGTCGAATAGGGTCTTCCATAATCGAGGAATTGTCATGATGCAAGAACACAGAGAACATGGTCGTGTGATTGCACGAGCAAAATACTTGACGAGTTTCATTCACCACCTTCACCAGCACGCATCCATTCGTCTTCCATGATTCGGTCGTTTCATTCCAATATCGACATGACAGTTGTGAAATATTGAGATCTAATGTTTGATTTTGAATGGTAAAGGATAACATTACTGGCTCTGACAAATCCCGTAAATCAAGATCTTTCATATTCCTTGAGAAGGAGAAATCTTTCACTTGTGAAATGAGTTGATTTTGGTCGTATTGGAGAGTTTTCACTCCCTCTTCAAAGGAGACCAACTTGATGCCAATTTCCTGGAAGAAACCATGATATTTTGAGAGAATATTTGGAAGATTGAACTCTACATCTTGCAGGAATGTATTCTTTGAATGATTTTGAAGAGAAACATCCGGTATGAAGCTCATCACTGAAATGTTCACAAGTTCAGAGAATAAATTCTTTGGTATGTTTGAAGAATCAGAACGGAGCAACGTTGGGTTCTCTCCAATTTGTGCAATGGTTGAAATTTGTTGACAAAGTTCTACAATTTCATCCTTGGAAAATCCTTGTTTCATTAAATTGGATACGAGTTCGAGAGAAGATTGTAAATCCGTATCTGCCTTGTTTTGAACAAAACCCAATTCCATCTTTTCATTCGTATAGACTTGTTTCATTTCACTTAGGAATTGATCAAGCTTATCAGTGATTACAGAAGCAATTCGATGCTCTATTAAGGTTTGTTCTGAATGAAGTGTTAGTGCTTGTAAGGATTCTGAATTGTCCTTATTAAGAGCGGAGAGGTTTAACTGTTGAAGAGCGTAAAGGGTGATTTCAAGAGAAGCATTGCTGGATGTTTGTGAGGAGAGAATTGAACGATCATAAGTGGCAGCCAATGCCAAAATCTTATTATTTTTCACTTTCTCAGCCAAATTGTTGACATTGGTGTTTGGGTAAATCTCCACTTGACCAATAATTTGAGGGTATTCATTGGAGAACGCATCTCGAATAAATACTACAATATCTAATAGTTCTTTAAGCTTTGATCTTTGATAGAAAGTAAATGGTAGAGCGAATGTGACATTTTCATACTGAAGTGAAAAAGGTGTCAATCTGACGACATTCTTTGATGTCTGTGCATCCTTCCAAACAAATCCGAAAGCAAATTCTAAGGGACTCAGTAGGGAAGGGATGTTTTTTAATTCATCCAAATCCGTCAGAGAAACAGAAAAAAGAGTGTCAAGGGCAATTCCATTCATGGGAGCGATCGTCACATTGTTTCTTAACGATGGTACGTTAAAACTTAGCAATGGCATGTCATAACTGAACTGTAGAGTATCTGCCGTGTCCATATCGTTGGTGAGCACAACCTTCAGAGAGAGTGGTGACAAGGATGCTCCTTTAGACACAAAGGTGCATTGCAATGCAATGACTGGAGAAAGCATCGAAGTTGTGTAACATCCTTCTTCAAGAAGAGTTCCAGAAGCAAATGTCTTTCCAGAGGTCAAGCATTGAGTTTCATTATTCGAAAAGTCTACAAGTTCTAAAGAGAATGAAACCAATTGTGAGGCATTATTCATTACCTTGTTCGTTCCAAGGAAATGGTTGGGAATTTCTTCACATCTTTGCGGAAATTTCACACCTGAAAGTATGACCTGAAAAGATTGTTCGACATTCGCGTTGACAAATGCTTGAGGTAAACCATACAGGACTAGTGTTGGATCTCCTATAAAGGTGACATAAAATTCGACCATTCTTGTCTTCCAGTATCTATAAGATGAATGGTTGTTGAAGAGAGTTGCATTCATGACAAATCTATACCTCCCAGCAGTTGAAATGTTAAACAAGGAGAGATTGAATATCTTTGTATCTTTGTTCGAGAGAGTCCTGACTAGAGTTGTACTTTCGTGTGTGCCATTACAATTCATGCACTGAATCATGAGAACAATAGTTTCATTTAGGACTTCTGTCGTGTTGTCATTGATGACATGACCATTCCATACAATTGTTTTGTTTCTACTCGAAATAAAGTATTCTGTTTTTTCAGCAATTAAGGAGATCGAGTTCGAATTCAGAGAGCAGTCGACTCCTTCATAGCCAGTGATACAACTGCAAATATTATAATCAATACAACGTCCCTTTCCATTACAAACAGAAGAAGAGTTCATATGAATACCAAAACATTGGAATTCTTGACATTTTTCTCCCCAATAATTTGGCAGACAACTACAATTGTTTGGCGATGGACAGGCTCCATGGCCACTACAAGCAGATGAATTCGAAAAGAGTGTTCCATAGCAATCAAATAATTGACAGGTGTCTCCATAATAGCCATTCAAACAAGTGCATTGATTGGGACCTGAACAAGTTCCTTTTCCACTACATGCAGATGAATTCGAAAAGAGTGTTCCATAGCAATCAAAGAATTGACAGGTGTTTCCATAATAGCCATTCAAACAAGTGCATTGATTGGGACCTGAACAAGTTCCTTTTCCACTACATGCAGATGAATTCGAAAAGAGTGTTCCATAGCAATCAAAGAATTGACAGGTGTCTCCATAATAGCCATTCAAACAAGTGCATTGATTGGGACCTGAACAAGTTCCTTTTCCACTACATACCGAGCTACTGTCCTTATGAATGTTAAAGCAATTGAATTGATCACATTGTGAACCAAAATAGTCAGAGGAGTCACAGGAACAATTGTTAAATGCAACACACTTGCCATGGCCAGAACATGGTTTTGGGTTGGTGGAATTGGACATGATTGAATAACACAATGTTATTTCACACTCTTCTCCAAAATACTGATCGGATGGAGTGCAATTGCATTGATTTGTTTTTTCGCAAGTACCATGTCCAGAACATACAGTCTCATTGATGTTGGAAACATTAAAACATTGAAAGTTTTCGCATTGGGAGCCAAAGAATCCCTCAGAACAGTCACACTGATTGGGAGAGGTGCAATTTCCATTCGATGAACAAGCGAGTGGGGAGTCCGAAGGAATTCCGTTGCAACTAATATATTGACACTTCTCTCCATAGTATCCAGGGAAACACGAGCAAGAGTTTGGTTCTGAGCAAATACCATGTCCTCCGCAAGCACTTGAGTTTCCTCCATTAATTCCATAGCAGATGGGTTCTGAACATTGAGGACCACCATATTTCACATTCAAACTTCTGGTGGAAGTGGGATCATAAACAAAAGCTGTCCAACATTTGTACATCAATGAATCATAGATGGTAATATAACGTGTATTTTCTAGAGTCAATCGATAGGGAGGTGTTCCTCCGACACATGGACCAGCAACAGTGAAGTTACTTGGTCCTTTCAGTTCAAACGATCCATCTGTATTGAGAATCATTTCGTCAAAACTTTGATCTACAAATGTTCTAATCGCCCATATTGGCATTTCTTCATATGGTTTCACATATATGACTAAATAGCCATCATTTTGCATGACGAGCATGAACGTCTCATCTGAAGAAACAAGCATTGAACGAGGAATACCTGTCAAAGAAAGAGAGTTCGAATATCCTGCAGTGTTTGGGTGTGAATAAAGTGTATTGTCGGGTGAAAAATCAAAGCAAGTGCAACTGTCATTGCTTCCACACAGACCCTTTCCTCCACACACTGAAATATCAGATGAAGAGACTCCAAAGCAAGTCCTGTCACCCAGTACAGCTGAGTATGGAATCCCACAAGCCACCAATAACACCAACAACACCAACATCACCATTACTACATGGCATGTGTGAGAAAGAACAAGGAGACCATTTGCTGCTTTTCGAGGAGGTTGCAACATTTTTTAAATTGTGTCTTCACAACGATGTCTCACTGTTTGTCTCCGACCAAATAAAAAAAACCAAAGCTTTTACCTTTATGGCATCCAGCGTTACATTGCTGAAGACAGAAATATTCGTTTCAACCTGAAAATGGACATTTAAGGAAGACACAAAAAATACTCATATTGCGAAACTGTGTAAAGGGTCATCACACAATAAATTAAGGAGGACAAAATGGTTTTTTTTCCGGTGGCAAATATTTGCCACACGGGTGTGCAAGAATCGAAGGGTAGAATTGAATCCAGAAAACCATTTTTTCAACGTCCCAGCCTGCTAATTTGTAGTGATAATGCAAGGACAAAACAAGATTTCGGAGAAGGATTCAAGACGATGGATCATGAAAAACTTTATTCCTCAGGACTGATGAGGATAATACAAGTTGAAAAATTGTGGTGTCAAATTGCCGAATGATACTCTCAAACGGCAAAAGAAAACCATTTCCTAGGACCGATTTGTCTCTCACACGATTTGGATTATCAATGTGATTGACACTTCAATTCTCCTTAGTACAATTCTATGGGTGAAAAAGTTCTTCTTCAAAATTGCTTCCCAAAACTCTTTAGTAATCATCATGTAAATCTATGCTAATAATTCAATATTCAATAATATTGAAAATTATTAAGACAACTGTTTGTCGTTGCGCATAGAGACAAGTGAGAATCTAAAAGTTGATTAATTCTCTGTCACAACAGTGCAGTCGGAAAGCTGTATGTGCCGTCTTGTTTTGCTCCACAATTTTCGTCTCATGGCATTTGCTCCTTTGTTATTTCTCTTCAAATGAACAATGACAAACATGTTATATGCGAGGATTTGTTCTACCTCATACCTATTAATAAAAGAATCTGGCATGAGAGTACTTGTAACATTAAAAGGTTTGCTCACATTAAAAGACATGTCCCTGCTTGAAATGGGTCGAATAATGTCATAATCATTGGATCCTACAGCATAAATTTCATTGCACTCGGTAACAAAAAACGTGATGCATTCTTGGGTGCAAAATACTTTCTTAATAGCATGCTTTAAGGGAACGAGAGTGGGAGTAGTAACTGCTTTTAACCCTCCCATCTTTGAGAGTTGGCAATGATGATTCTTTCCACACATGTACACTCGGCCGTGTTGTGACAAAAAACATGAGTAACTCGATCCACATGTGATTTTCACAATTTTGTCATTAGATTGAAGCGGAATGTCAATTTTGGTAAAGTTGAACACATTACCAAATTCGTCCTGGGCATTTTTGGCTGAAGATAACCCAAACTGTCCAACATTGTTTCTACCACAGCCATAGCAATCTCCATGTCTTGTCAACAAAAGAGTGAAATCTTCACCACAGGTTATTTGGGTGACATGGTCATCGTTCCTCTCGAATTGAACTTTGACTTTTTGGAAAAATACATGGAAGTCTTTGTTGCCACTTCCTGTTCCACACTGGCCTGCTTGATTCAATCCAATTGTGTAAACGTTTGCTTTTGAGGTCAGGACCACAGCATGATCATGACCTAAGGCAACATCGATGGGTCTTTCATTCTCATCCAAATCTTCCAACAACACATGGCAGGGAATGAAAGAATCAGATTTTTCAATGCCCTTTCCAAGTTGTCCCCAAGCATTGACCCCTTGACTATACAATGAACCATTGCGAGTCATAAAATAATTAAAGGTACCAGTAAAGATAGATCCAGATGTCCAGCATTTTCTTACAATCTGATCTTCTTGTTTCGACGATGAGTTAATAAATGGAATTCTCTCGAGTTGATCTATGGGTATGACATTCTTATTGTCACACTTTTTCCATTCATCCCAATCCATTTCAGTAGCAAGATGTCCATGTACTTTTCCTCCATGAACGCCATGTAGTAAGGAATTATTTTTTGCAGTCCATAGAGTACCATCCTTAAGCACAAAAAGTGTACAATCTCTATTAAGCTTCACATCAATAATATCAATGAAGGATTGTGCTGAAAATTCCGTCTCTTCTTCAATTTTTGCTCCTGGTTTCAAACCAACCATAGAAATAAATGCCTTGATGTTGTTTTGTGTGAGAGGATTATCCTTTCTAATGAACCAATTCACTTCGGATGCATGACTAAAGTATTCAGTGGCGCTATTTGCAATGATTTTTAGCTCTCTTCTTGACTTGGTTTCTGCAAAATCTAGATGAATATACTTGCATTTATCACCAAAAGTACAACCACATTTTGTAATTGCTGTTTGATTCTTAATAATTTCTGGATTTCGGTGTGGATTACTGTTGTTATGATGATTCAAGTAATCCGATTTATAATGTTTACAAATCGCTGAATGAGAATATGAACAACGAGATCCAAACTTGCATTGATTACTATGTTTCTTTCGGGAGCCAGTAGTACCGTGTTGTTGAGCCTTATTGTTGTTGCCATAATAATATTGGCAAGGAGCCTTCTCATAAAAAGAACGATACATTGGAAGAGATGAAATCACGAACACTTTGTGCTCCTCATTCAAGAAATTATCGTCATCATCACAATGATTATAAATAAAATCTGCATTTTTGGAGGAGGATGTCATTGGACGATATATTCGTATCGGAATGATGAATAATAATCGAAATTAATTTAAATAATTGATCAGACTAAATTAATTCAAGAAGGATGTATTTTTTTGAACACTAGCACTCGAATGTTTTAATAAAGAACTTTAACAAAAAGTTCGATTTAAAAATAAAGTTCATTTCGATTTTGACAAGAATTTGTCCAATTCGTTGAATATTAAGAAACAACGAGTGCGATTTACATCAACAAGTCAACCCTGTCACCTAAAGAAGAGGATCAATAAACTATTGACATATCTTGAACGACATAAATAGGAAATGCTTAAATGATGTTAGTAAAAGAAATGTCTCTTCTTTTTTAAAGAAATGAAATTAAATGAAAAACGTTGTTGGCTTATTCCAAAGACCTTACCCCCAAAGAGATCTTTATATTTACAACATCTTCCACTCTAATCTCCTGAATTTACATGATCGCCAGCAACATCAGCACTTTTATGTGATCGGTATCGTTTCACAACCATGTATATCACTGCTGCCATCAAACCCACAACCAACACCATTGCCAACAACACTCCAATCACAATTCCTACAATAGCTTCAATTGAAAGAGGAGGTGGAAATCAGTGGTATAGAAACACGAAGGGTTCGTTGGATCTACTTCCTCAAACATTTCTTTCGGATAGGTTATGAAGAGAGCAAAAGGTTGTCGATTTGCTTTCAAGATTGAAGTCACATAGAGGCCACACTCACATACATAGAACCCTCTTTCGAGGATGAACGTGGTAATTCTTCCACATTGTTCGTCGTGTCCACTTGGTTTCCATAATTTCCATCAATCACTGAGAGTTTTGAAACATTAGTGCCATAGGTATTGATGAATAGGTTCAAATCACTCAAAAGTTGAGGCATAACAGCAACACTTCCTGGATAATCGTACCATGCAAGAGTGGCCTTAAAGAAGGGAGAGGTTTGAATTGCATTATTGTCGTCTTTTCTCTTGAAACATAATTTGAGAGAATCTGAAATGCTTTTAAAGGATTGTTCCTTCACGAGAATCTTCAAGGGAGTACCATCTTGATTTTGTAACAAACTTCCCAAATAAACTCTTCCAAAACCTTCGTAAGAGTTTGGGCTTCCTAAATCTGAGAGTTTGATTTTCCCATTTTTGGAAAACTCCAAAATTCCAGTCATGGGAATGGAGCTATGAACAAGAGCAGCTTTCAAAAAGGGACCTGAAGGGTTCGAAATGTTCATTTTGGTTTGGATAAACTCTCTAAATAAAGCAGCTGCTCCAGCAACCAATGGAGTGGCCATGGAGGTATTATTATTTCAATAATGGTTGAATATATATATTGAATGAAGAATCCATAGTGAAAATAGTGTGATGAATAGTGATTTGAAATTGGAATATTTCACACCATGATAATTGCATACCATGAGAGGTTATTAAAGCAGCTGAATTTCCAATAGCTGGAGAAATGGTTCCACATTGATTGGTCGTTGAGTCTCCTTCGGAATGAGCACTCACTACATTGTAACCAATTCCTGTCACATCGGGTTTGATACGATTACCCACTGCTGGGCCTTTGGATGAGACTATGACAAAGATGAGACTCAAAGGGAATCCAAAGAATGAATACTTACAAAAGGCCAAACTCATTGTAGGAGGATGGATGGCTAGTGTACAGGTTTTTCAATGCACTTGGACAACAGACCGCTCGAACTGTGAATTTTCAACCCTGTATTGAATCATGTTGTTCAAAAAAAAAGAATAACCTCTTGATTTCTTCCAGTATAGACGCAACATTCATCAGGAGTTGAGAATGAAAAGTTAGCATATTGAATGATGCTTTTAAAATCTTCATAATACACTGATTCCTGGAATGCAGAATTTGAAGTCATACTTGCACCCACAGCAATTGAATTCTTTGCAGTTGCAGGAGATCCAACATTTCCTTTCGAAGACATTGTTCCTGAATTTCCCTTAAATAGATAAAAAGAAACATGAACATCAAATGGGTTTAGCCTATTTTCAAAACTTTCACACTTACCTGTGCAAAAAGAATGACGCTATCTTGATAATCCCACAATGTTTGATCCACATCTTGACATTCAGAAGTATGTTGATTATAAATAGAGCAACAATTCTCGCTTCCAAACAAAGCTCGACAAGTGTCGTCTGTCACACTTTGCACAGGACTAAAACCATTGAATGGAATAATCCACACACAATCTTTACAATCGTAACTAAAAACTTATTAGGACCGATGCCCCATGGATTTGAAAATATTCTTGCTCCATTATCAAAAGCAGGTTTAAAAATGTAATTTGTAAGGAGGTCGGAAATAAACTTCTTGGATTTCCATGGTATTCATTGGTTGGATTAGCAGTCGAATTGAAAGCCAAATTTTGAATACTTCCACAAATCGAACCTGCTACGTGAGTTCCATGCCCTTCCACTCCGTCTTGTCCATCGATGATTCATGTTGATACTGTTGGTTTTCACAATGGGATTGTTTGCATCTCTAAATAAACAATTGTCCCAATCAATTCCAGAATCTGCGAGTCCGACAATTTGTCCATTTCCTAAAATTCCCATGTCATAGAACGGAGTTGCAGACATTCCCACACTTGGAGATGGACCAAATCCTTGCATCATGACACTCGATTTCTTATTCATCCATTGATAGTCATGTTTTCTTTCAATATTTCACCCCCATGATGAGCCACGAGTGGAGAGAAACTCATTTCTAGTTTATCCTTTGAAGAGACTCGAATTCTAGAAATCATTGAAGGATTATTTTCCTTCTGGTTGTTGTTCCATGGTTGTGCTTGTTTGGAAAACCATTCTGTGAGTTTGGAATTCAATTCATTGGCAATGAGATGAGCTTCTTCGAGTTCTTGATTGACGAGAATGGCATCAAGAGATGGCTGAATGGTAATAATGACCTGAATCATGTTATTATTGCTGTCATTCTCATCCACATTCGAATTGGAAGTGTGAAATGTCTCACCATGTTCTTTTGAATCTTGGTTCATATTCAGCAATCCATTCAATGGCTTTGTTGGAAGATGACAAAGATGAAACATGTGAAATGATTTCTGACGTTTTGGCCACCACTGCAAAGACATTTGAAAATCCCAAAGGTTTTCCAGATTTCATGATCATGGATTGAATCCATTCTGAGTTAGTCAGAACTCATAGACCAATATGGATCGAAAAAAGAAAGTTTCGGAAGGATTATGATAGAGAAGAAATGTAAAATCGATCAAGAGTTCAAACATTACATTGCATTTAACATTGCATTTAAAAAATGCAATTTCATGAATAATCGAATCACAGCGTTGAACCTCAGTCTAATTCATGGAATATACATTTCATGATTGACACTTCAAAAGCTTCGATCATTCGCCTTACCGAGAATCTCACAGTGAAAAGAACAAAAGAGGACTCCCAACTTGAGTCCCAATTGTTTAAAGATCTTCTCCGAAATTAATACAACACACACTCCAAAAAAAATGTCCACTGCGACCACTGCCATCACCACTCCGTTCAACGTCCTCGTGCTCGGTGTTTTTGGCACCGATGGTAAGCTTTCAAGATCAGCACAAACCGTGATTGCTTCCAAATTCCAAAGCAATAAATTCGTTCAAGGAAATACATGGATCGGACAGACAAGATCATTGGATGTTTCTGTTTTCAATTCGGTTGATGATGTCTTTGAACAAGGCTTTGCTCTGAGAGATTCCATTCAAAGAGTTGTTTTTGTTGGATTGGCAAAGAAGGAACAAAAGCCAGAAGAGAACGCTGTTGCTATGGGAGTTACGACTCAATACAGTGCTCAGGTTGTAGGTGATGCTGAGTTTGTTCAAGTCGGAAAGAGTGTCCGAGCTGAAATCACTAAAATCGTGGAGGCCTTGAAGAAGGAAAAGAAGGAGGAGAATGTTGTTTTCCATTTTGATGACTTCCATGGACATGCTCAAGCCGTTGCAGAAGGCGCTGCTTTGGGTGCTTGGAAGTTTGATTTGAATTATGAAAAGTTCTTGCAACCAATCTTTGGAAAGGATGGTTTCCTCTTGAATTCGATCAAACTTGTTCCAGGTTTGGGAGAACAGAATGAAAAGGATTTCAAGACTGGTATTGTTACTGGTGCTTATCAATTGTTCTCACGATACTTGATTGAATTGCCTGCCAATTACTTGACACCAATCAAATATTGCGAATTAATCAAGTTGAAGGTTGAAAAGTACACATTATTTGCGTCACCTGAAGCTGTCTCTAGTAAGTTCAAGATTAATGTCTATGATGAAGATTGGGCCAAGGAAAAGGGTATGGGCTCATTCTTGAGTGTGACTGCCGGCACAGAAGCTCCTGCCAGAGTTCTGGAATTGATCTATGTCAATGACAAGTCCAAGAAGGAAGATGAGTTTGAAATTGCTCTCCTTGGTAAAGGCATTACTTTTGATTCTGGAGGTATCTCATTGAAGCCAGGTGAAGGAATGAAGGAAATGAAAGGTGATATGGGAGGCTCCTCATGTGCCATCTGCTCCACTTTGGCAGCTTTGGAATTAGATCTCCCGCTCAACATGATCACTGTCGCAATGCTCTGTGAGAACATGCCAAGTGGATGTGCAACCAAGCCAGGAGATGTTGTCACTGCCATGAATGGCAAGACCATTGAGGTTGACAATACTGATGCTGAAGGTCGTTTGATTTTGGCTGATGGTTTGTGTTATTTGAGCGAGAAGAAACCACAAACTCTTATTGATATGGCAACATTGACTGGTGCCGTAATTATTGCACTCAGCCATGTCACTGCTGCTGTGTTTAGCAATTCCTCACCTTTGGTAGAGGAATTGGAAAAGGCAAGCTTCCAAACCAGTGATTATTTGTGGAGATTACCAATCTTTAGAGAAGATTACTTGGAACAAATGAAATCAGATGTCTCTGATTACAACAATATTGGTGGTAGACCAGGAGGTTCTTGCACAGCTGCTACATTCCTTAGCGAATTTGTTGATTTCTCTAAGGTGAAACAATGGGCTCACCTTGATATTGCTGCTGTTACCAAAACAAAGGTTGGTTACACTGGACGACCAACACGTGCTGTTGTTGAATTCTTGCAACAACGTGCAAGAAAGTAAACGAGCAGGACAAAAAGTGTAGCACTTTCATCAACTTGTCTTGAAATTAAACTTAATTTATTATAGTATTGGATGCCAAACGAAACAAAAAATTGGTGCAAACTGTCATAGTATGTTGTTGAGTCCTTTTTTTTGATGGATTTTTTTGGAAAGTGACGATTGTAATGGATTCCACAGCACAAGTTCAACAGATGACTCGAATAACAACATACCCTCACTTGGGCTCTGTTCAACAGTACAAGCAGTACATTAGATCAATCTTGGTTATGTGGACGGAGTTTAGACAGTAGGGTAATGGTACTAGAGACCGATTGCCATCGATTTATTTAA
Source organism: Naegleria fowleri (assembly GCF_008403515.1). Lineage (NCBI taxonomy): Eukaryota > Heterolobosea > Eutetramitea > Acrasida > Naegleriidae > Naegleria > Naegleria fowleri. The sequence goes on from NW_025407945.1 coordinate 111,283, forward strand.
ATCAACACTTTGAACAAAACGAACCAAGCATGGATCTTGCACACATGGAGGGGAAAGGACCCAATAGATCTACCATTATTGCAGATGCTCAAATGAAAAGTGGTGATTTTGTAATGAGGCGTTTTTTTTTGATGATATGTTTACTCACATGACTTGATGTTTAACTGTTTTCCGTAAATAAATTAATAATTCGTTAATTATTGAAAAACACAGCAACTGCCACAAGAAAAGTCGAAATTAGAAAATCAGTTCGAGAGACCACGCATGAGCATTTTTAATTATTTTTCTTTCCGATTGAAGCTGATTGTTGTTGCATTCGTCGTCTGCTTTAAAAAATGTCAATAACAGAAACCAACTCTCACCAAACCAATAAATTGAATTTATGGAAGAGATGAAAAAACTATTGCAAACCATTAAAAAACCAAGTTTAAGCCGAAACAAATGGCGGATCTCATGTGCATGGATTGGTGAGAGTTGGTTTTCACATGGGTACAAAGGATAAATTTATTGGTTTTTGTGGATGGTACAAACAGAGCATTGACACTATTTTTGTTGATGAGGTTTTGTGTAGTTTCGATGAATATAAAAGAGAGTGTGATAAACCATCCAAAACGATGATCATCGGCGGATTGATAAAAAAGTATGAAGACAGCGAACTCAAAGAAAAGAACGCGAACGAAGATGTTGCTTCCTGTAGTAAGTCTGTAGACCAGCCTACGGAGTATATCAACATTTCAGAAGAAGATATTAAAAGTGCAGAGAAGCACCAAGAACACAACGGTTTTATTTAAATCACAGCTTCTCGAATTTGGACAATTTACTTATCGAAAAGCGTGTTTGGTTAATTTCTTTCATCCTATCCACCGCAATATTAAACAAGTCTATGATGTACTCGTTTACACTTTGTTCCGAGCGGTAATGATGATCATCACACTTGTCGGAAAGACGCTGGCAAACTTCTTACTTGACCCTTCCGGTTATTATTTTGAGAATTTTCATTTCAAAAACTTTAATTTTAAAGGGTGCTTTTCATTTGAGCACTGCTCATTTGAAAATTGCTCGAACAACAACATAAATTAATAATTCTTTAATTATTGAAAAAATAACAACTCCCACAAGAACAGTCGAAATTAGAAAATCAGTTCAAGCAAGAAAAATTAACACTAAAAATTCAGATGGAACAGCAACAGAGTGAAAAAATTGCAACATTAGAAAAGAAAATCATAAATCTACAAAGACAATTCACAGAAGAGAAGACCCGATTGGAAATGGAATTTTTGTCTTAAAAAGAACAATGGATTCTCTCAAGAAAAGAATTAGAAACGCAAAACGAAGATCTCAATAACCAGATTCTTAAATTAAGAATTGCTACCAATCATGCACTCGTCATCTGTGAAAGTCAAATCTGATCTTGAGTTGTTTGTGACAGAGTTTGACATCTCAGAAGAGGATGAGCTTCAGTTAGAAATTACTCTTTCCACAAGTGTTTTTAAAGAGCTGCTTCCTATGATAAGAAATTATGTAAACGGTGAACTGGAGGATGATAAAATTGGTCAAATCATAAAGTCAGATGAAAGAATCAGAAAGCAACTAATCGAAAACACACAACAAGGGTTAACTGCTCAAATACAATTGGAACTGCGGCGCTCCGTTTTAGAAGAGAAGATACTCATCAAATTACAAGAATTGAGTGAGAGGGTGGTCACATTTTTGACAGACATGATGGTTTGTGACAAACATCTTGAACTTGTTTGGTGTGATAGAAATGACGAATATAATCCAAGGGAGCATACTTCTATCAACTTAATAGACAAGGTGATCGTAGATAAAGCTTTGTATCCTTGTTTAATGATGCCTTCATCAAGAAGTGTTTTTGAAAAAGCTAAAGTGATCACCAAAGAGAACAGAGAAAAGAAAAATAAACATATATGTCAAAGAAGATTATTAAAAAAAATGTCCTTTTTAGGTTGGTTGTGGGGTGAAAAAAGAGAAAAATCTCTCCTGTGGTCGATACTATCATTGAAACAACATCACCAGCAAATATCATTGAAACAAATCGTTCCACCCCGATTCATTGCAACAACAGGAATATACTCTTTATTGATGACATCATTTTTGAAATCATCAAATTCTTTGATTCGTTGTTCATCATATTCGAATTTGTATGAAAATTTCAAAACAGTGGAGGGAAATATCATTTCAAATTCCTCTCTCGTTATCCTTTCCATTCGACCCATTTCGTTCTATTAAGCTCCTTGAGCGGTTCTACCATTTTGCTAATTGTGAATGTTTAAAGAACATTACCCATTTGGCTCTCGGTAGTCCAGTGGATGTTTGGGATGGTCCTATAAACAACGATTGTATTAAGTATATTGTAGAGAGTGAATACATGAAGAATTTGACTTCTTTACAGATCTCTAGAAGTAGGGTTCTCATTAACGGTGCCCGATATATCGCCAAAAGTGTATTTTTGAAAAATTTAACTTCTTTGAACTTGGCCTACAATGGTATAAGAGACAAAGGAGTGTAGTATTTGGCGAATAGTGAATACATAAAGAATTTGACTTACCTGAACCTGGGTGTCGAACATATTGCTACAAGTGATTTTTTGAATAATTTGACTGCATTAGATTTGAGTGGATCCCCGTACGCAAAAAAGATTGACAACGAAGGACTGAAATGTTTAGCTTCTAGTGAAAATGTAAAGAATTTGACATACTTGGGGTTGGGTGGATGTAGAATCAATGGAGAAGGAGTGAAATATATTGTAAACAGTGAATGGTTGAAAATTTTGGCCTCTTTGAAACTGGAAGACAATCGAATTGGCAATACTGGAGTGAAATATCTTGCCACTAGTATTAATATGAAGAATTTGACTTCTTTGGAGCTGAAGAATACAGATATTGATGGCGAAGGTGTAAAGTATATTGTCAATGGAGAACACTGGAAAGTAACTGATTTGGATGTAAGGCGCAACAAAATTGGCATCGTAGGAGTCAAATATATGTTCGACCACTTGTATTGGGCCAATTTGACTAGTTTGAATCTGTGTGGTAATGATGTTGGTGATGAAGGGGTGAAATATATTGTCAATAGCGAATGTACTAAGATGGTGACTTCTTTGAAACTGTTTGACAATAATATTGGTGATGAAGGAATGAAGTACATTGCCAACAGTGAACATATGAAGAGATTGACTTATTTGAATGTCAAGCACACTGTTTCAAAACCAAAAGTAGCTTGTTCCAAGTTCATTCCATGATGGAGTATTTATTCAAAGTACTCTCAAAAACCAAGTTCTTAAAAAAAATTCTCAACCAATTTAAAATTCACATTCACTTATTACCAACAAAACAACAACAACAACCAACTCCTTAAGATCTAAACGTCATGTACATTCCACCTCTTTCTCTTGTCTGTAAGCTTGAATATGATCAAGTCAAATTCTCGGACCCCTGTGCAAGTATGATTGGAATGGCCAGCATCACCGCTCCAGCCTTTGAAAGTCAAGAATTTCAATCTCGGGCTCCTATTGATCTCTGTTGTGTGATTGATAAGAGTGGATCCATGGAAGGATCTAAATTAGAACTCTTGAAAACTTCTCTCTTATTTATGGTGGATCAGATGAAGCCTCATGATCGGATTTGTATTGTAGAGTTTGATAGCGACGTGAATACTTGTTTGCCACTGACTCAGATGGACAAGATTGGAAAAACAAAGGCTCATCATGCCATTGGATCCATCAAGGCTGGATCATGTACTAATATTTCGGGAGCCTTGTTGGAAGCATTTGATATCATGTCTCAACGAACACAAATTGCAACCATTTCTTCTATTTTGCTATTTACGGATGGTTTACCAACGAAAGGAATAATGTCACAAGAAAAGTTGGTTCAAATGATTGAAAAGTGCATCCAGAAAAGCTCATGTTCGCTGTTTACATTTGGATTTGGTGAAGAACATTCATCGAATTGTTTGGTTGCTTTGAGTCAATCTGGTGGAGGCTTGTATTATTATATTAAGAAAGAGGACGAAATTCCTCAAGCATTTTCGGATTGCCTAGGAGGATTGTTAACTGTTTTTGCACAAAATATAACATTGAAAATTCGTTGCACAGGAGATAATGGTGTCATTTTGAAAGGAGTAATCCTTAATCAAGGAGGATACAAGCAGCAAGTTATTGACCCTAACAAGGAAATTCATGTTAAACTTGGTGATATTTATGCAGAAGAACAACGTGACATTTTATTTGAAATGCAACTTCCAATGTTGAGATCACCTATTGAAAAACAAGAATTAGTTACTGTCACTCTTGAATATTTCAATGTTGAGAAAGCAGACAAGGAATTCCTTGTTTGCGAGACATTTGTCTCAAGAAGTGAACAAACCAAGAATAGTACAATTGAAAACAATTCTTCTCTCACATTAATTGACATGCAACGAAATAGAATTGCTGCAGCTAATGCCTTGCAGCAAGCTCGTAATTATGCAGACAATAATGGATTGGAAAATGCAAGAAATTTGTTAGGGAATGTTATTGGTCAAATTCAAACAAGTCCTTCAAACCGAGAAACGTTTTGTCAGGCACTGATTCGCGACTTGAGGGAATGTCTCGAGGAAATGACAAGCAATGATCGATATCAACAAGTGGGCAGTAAGGTCGTGAATGCCATGTGGTGTGCGAACGTTCAACAGCGAAGCAATATCAGTTCTCGAACTTTTGAAACGAAAAGTAAGAAGATTGCCAAAGCAAAAGTTGTATCATTTAAATAGTGTCGTGGACATGAAATAAATTGTGTGTATTAACATCAATTCACATCATCAACAAGACCACAATTAAATATTGCGTGATCGGATGAAACGATCAATCAAAACATGATCAACAAACAAATTAATAAATCTTGGTAAAGACATCACCATTGCTCAATGGCAAAGAAGCCAAATTGTTAGTAACAACCTTCAACAAGTGATCTTGTCCATTGTTGTGGAAGTTAATGAAAACAGTGTACATTCCAGAGGATGGATCTCTTGAGAAGTAACCATCAGCATTTCTACCATCTTGTTGATTGTGCAAAACGAAAGAAGTTGGGCTTGATGCAGTCACTTGCCAAACCTTTCCACTCTTTTCTTGGTATCCACCGAATGGAGCTTCAGCAACCAATGGGAAGACTCTGGTGAAAGTATCACTTGGTCCGTGCAATTGATTGTGATCAGGAGATGGCTTCAACAACCAGTGAACAGTGTTGTCAAAAGTCAAAACAACAGCAAATTCAGAGGAGTTAACCTTTGGAACAGCAATACCAGTGGCAACTCTTCCAGTACCTTCTTGAGTCCATGTGAAGTGATGTCCATTTTGAGTGCAGTGCCAGACTCTACCACCATTTTCTCTCCATTGACCAGTGAGGTTGAGATTGACGACGTGTGGGACAGTGATCATTTTGTGTGTGTTTGATTGGTGTGTGTTGTGTGTGAAATGATTTTTTTCTTGTTGTTGTGTGAGAGCAATAGAGAAGCAAACACGGAATTTAACTCGCTTTCGATTCCAACTTGTCATCCGGATGTTGATGATCAAGTCCTTGTTGTTGTTGTATTGGATGAACTTACGCACAACAGGCGATTGGTGCTGCTCCTTTCACGTTAATTGTAATCGGATGATGAGAGACTTTTACAATGAGGTCGTGGGTGAGAGAGATCAACAACGGTAGTCGAGGTGTTGATGCATCTTCGGAAGATATGCGAAAATTCCCTGTTTTGAGCCCGAGGTTTGATTTGGTAGTGGCCATGCCAGTCACTTGGAACCGGATCATCATGTGATTGTGACAATGAGCACTTGCTATTGTCTTTTACGCAACAACAGCTTTCAACCTGAGTCTCTTGTAATTATCCTAAAATCCAAAAAATCCGTAGTTGTGTAATTTACGGATAAAGCTTTACAATCATGATGCAGATCTTGTAATTGTATATTGGAATCTGGATTTTAATGCTTTTGCATTCCTTTCTTGATCTTCTCCCAAACATACATGACACTCTTTGTGAAACCTGCAGAAAGAATACCCTTGAGAGTTTGAGAAGTGCTGGATCGAGAGACTATTTGAGAGATTGCATTCTCGAATTGTGCATTAGTGATCATTGTTGAGGATGTTGAAGGAGTTTGTTTGGATTGAATGAATTTGGTCATGGCAGAAGGTAGGGGTCTTTTTTCAATGACGTTCTTGATTTGCTCGTTAGAAATTTCAATGAAGTCATAATAACTTGGAGTTGTCGACATGGTATTGATGCTTGACTTATGTGCTTCCTTCTTGATTTCCATGCCATTCTTGTCCAAAATGGGTTTGTACAGTTTGATGAACAGATCGTAATTGGTGGTGACAATGTTAAATACCTTATTTACATTTTCTGCTCCCTTAATTTTCATTCGAACATCTCCCTGATATGAGATTGAAGCAATTCTCACAAATAAATCGAATAAATTAATTTTGATGTATTGTACATCACCACTCTCTGGTGAAATGGCATTGGTTATCTTTAAATCATTGATCATCATTCTCAAAGAGACAAATAATGCATGTTCTAAATTGATTTCTTGTGCTTTTAAAATTTCACCATGCCAATCAATTGGCTTTTGTAGAGTGTATGGAGGTGTTTGTGTCAATGTAGAGTTAGTTGAAGTTCCAGGTGGAGGTGTTTGTTGCGAGGTTTTTTGGGTCCTGGTCAACGGATTGGTCACATCAATTTCAAAGGTAGGTTTTTGCAACCTTCCAGAAACATAAAGAGTCTCCCAATGATTTAAATCATCAATCAGATCTTGAGCCTTAATAACACCATACTTAAATAAATATGGAGATGTTACACTATGGCTCTCTTTCAATTCAACCATTGTGTTATAGTAAATTTTTGCACCGAATCGTTCTTGTAATAGTGAAATCACTTTAGGCCCCATCACTCTCATGAACCACGAATAATGTTCAGGATTCAGCAATAAATTTTGTTTATGCCATTCATAAGAATCTGAAACTACAAACACCATATCGACCATTAACTTTTTCCGATCATGCATCTTCAATACTGATGGTGGTGGTGTTTCCATCACAACTTCGGAAGTTCCTTCTTCTTTTAACGTTGTTGAATGACTCATCAAAATCTTATCAAAATCATCATGTAATTTTTCATTTCCTTTTTGCTTGAACACCGCTGAACCATACGCAAAGGCATACTTGAGTGGAGGAAAATTGAAACGAATCAGATGAGGAAGTTGAGAGGCTAATCGGTGATTCATATTTTTTTATGTATTATTTGTTTGGATTCATTATTTGTTAAGTATTAGAAGTAGTATTGAAGGCTTAAATTGGAAGTCTCCAAATGACATAACCTCTGCGTTTGTCTCTTCAACATGTAACACTTTCAAGAGCAAAGCATGCTCAAGTCCATGAAAAGTTGAAAATATTCCGAATGATGGTGAAAATAATCTTTTTTCTTGAGGCACAACATAGAGTCCATCATTACATGAAACAAGTGACCAAATATCAATAGAGAGATGGATCATCCATATCGTTCAACATCTCAAGAAAATTATTTAAAATTTCATATTCCTTTCCATTCGTGAGGAAGCAGTGTAGAGTCCACGTCGAATTTGGTTTGAGAGCACGATTTGATTGATGTCTCTCTGAGCATGCTGTCGTTCAATGTGCTTGGCTAACATTTCATGTGTGTTCTCTGCTTTGAAGTGTAATGCCCAAAACATTGCATTTCTTCCCATCATGTCTTTTTGGTGAATATTGGCCTTCCAATCGATGCATAGCTTGAGCTCTTCGACCATGTTTCTTGCTGCAAAATGCATGACCAGAGTGAATCCAAACGCGTCCTGAATGTGCAGCAGAGTTTTGATAGCTTCTTCACACCCCACTTGCTGTGAGTGTCTCTCAAATCGTTCATACATTAACATGCAACTGTTATTCCTGGTGTTGCATTGATTCAGGTCACTCTCAAATAAAAACTCGTTTCCATCAAATTCAAACAACACAAGGTCATTCACAGTTGGGTTTTCTTGGTGCACACGGTTGCTACTCGCTTGTGTGCTAGTATTTGAAGAATAGTGTTGGCATCCTTCCGATGTCTTGTTTGGATTTTGAATAATTTGAGCACTCTTCATTCTTTTATCCTCTCCATAAAAATAAAAGTTCAAATAACTCTGGTCGCTTCGTGTGAAAAACATTTCATTGTCGATAGTGAGCTTGACAAACGTGTTAATGTTGTCATAATTGCTGATGAGAGGCGTCTTGCCATAAATTATAAAGTCTTTGGTCATGATCGTGTTATTTGCCATATTTTCATATGAAAAAACAGGCTGTACATTAATGACTCCGGCTTGAAACGCTACATTCTCATGCAGTGCCACAAAATCAATGGAGAAATGTTTGACCAAAGGGTGAAATAAGTGATAGGGCTGGCTTTCAGCAATTTGAATAGAAAGTTGGAATAAGGTTGGTTTTTTGGAAGGAGCATCTTCTGGATCAACAGAAATCAAGTTCACATGGCCAAATTGTGATTCAAGTTTGGTCTTTTTTCCATACTCTTCTTGATGCATGTACATTTGCTGATGGTTTGTTGACATCAACAGAGACGACAACGAAGACATTATCCATAGGATTAGCAGCCATGACTTGCATCGACGAGTACTTGGTCGATTCTTCGTCAAGATTACTGCTGCTTCGTGAACTCATACGATCCTCGCTCGTTGAGCATGCTGCATCCCCGTCATCACTCTCGTTCATGGAATCCAACTTTCTTTTCAAGGGCGAGCAATTTAACAAGGTTGAGCCCGCTATTTGATCCAACAGAACTTGTTCATAAATCCACAATATCCTCGAATCATTGGATTTTCTCTTAAATGCAACAACATTGACAAAATCAATAGCTGTCGTTTTAGAGGCATCCATATTATTGAAATTTGTATATCCCAAATGTTCCACTGTAATCTTATCAAAATGAGAAATACTCTTCTCCGATTTATATTCTCGCAAACTGACATGAATGGTCTGTCCCACAGAAAATTTAAAAGGTAATATTTGATCTTTTCTTTCCAATACCTTTGGATGATCGGAAGAATAGATGGTCTTGTTTCTTTGTTTTTTACCTTCCGAGTTGTAAATAACGGATTGATTCATGAATACCATTTCCACTTGTTTTCTTTTTTTCTTGTGTTGAGAAGTGTTGTGAGGCTCATCGTCATGGTGTTTCATTGAATTCACTGATTGATCATGATGTATCGTTTCGGTGTGATTCATTGATGCTGCTGAATTGTTTGTTGTTTTAGAAATTGTGGATGGAGTTTCCTCCTCTTCGGCACTCCTCGGAACATCCCGATGATGATCATTGAATTCATTGAAAAGGAAAGGAGTGGCTGCTTGGTCGTGCATTTTTTAATAAAATTCTCACACTGTCTTCTTTCAAGATTATTTGACAACTAAACGAAATGGATGACCGATCCCACTTGGGGTCAATCAAACTTTCAATAAAATTTTTTAATAAAATTAATATTGAAACTTGGAAGATGGAAATAATAATGTCTTTACACATCCTGTGAATAATGAGAGAACTGGCAAGTAAAGTAAAATATATTGTTTTACAACATGCAGATTCACAAAGATACATTATTTTACAGCTTTAGGGATCCTATTTGAATATCTTGTTGAATATCGAGAACGTCTGATCGTTTTGTGCTTGGAATGAATAAGGATCGACTGGAAACTGGATCTCCAAAGGCACAATTGAAATCATTTCCTGTGACAAGTGGCTGACAAATTTCCAAGTCTCTCTTGATTCGAACATATTCTTCTTGTTCTTCTTTGGTGAGAGCAAGTGGATCTCTAAATCCTAATTTCGAACGAACAGTCTCTCGTTGTTTCTTTCGTTGTTGAATTCGTTGCATGATAGATACAGAATGAGAATATCTCAACCAAAATCCTCTGTCGAATGCATTTAAAAGGCCATACTCTTGTGTGTCCTTAAAATTTTCATCGACCTCTTTCAAACAATGTACAAAACCATCCAACTCTCGATGTGACGTAAAAATGATATACTTCTTGTTGGGTCCAAAATAATACGATTGGAAATGTTCCCAACGCTTGATTTCAGCCATCTTCTGTTTTTTAGCTTCAAACTGATGTTGCTGTTTTTGCACAAATGTTTGCAGTACATCTATTGTATCGGATGAATGGTTGGAGTCTGTCTCCGTGCTGTTGTTATTATTGCTTGATGGATATGTGATGATGGGCATATGATTTAGCAACAATTCAGAAGAAGTAACAACATTTTGAATCTTCACTTGCTCAATTTTTGCATCAATGAGCTTGAAATATTTCTCGCGAAATGCCTCATTAATTGAGAATTTCGTGATTGGATTTCCTCTCTGCAAGAGGTCTCTCAAAAAATTATGTATACTACTGTTTCCAACAAACGTTAAATCGGCAACGCCAATGGCTTTCATCATTTCTACAGTGAAAGTTTGACAACTTCCAGTTTCTTTTTCAACACTTCCTTTAAGATTTGTGTAGGTAAAATTTCGATTCCATCTCGAAATTTCAATAGAGAGCAATTTTAAAATACCCTCAAGTTCTCTGAGGCTCCAAATTTCTCGACATGTGATGGCGAGAAGAGAAGTGGCAGATTTTACAGTGGTGACAGAACAATAGCCGCTATTGGTCCAATCAAATCGAAGATTTCCAATTGAAAAACTGGTATGAAACCATCCAAATTGATCGAATACTTTAAGTCGACTCATGAGTGGTGAAGCGGCTGTTCGAATTCTACCTGGACTCTTTCCCACTTCAGTTATAATTAATTTCACCTTAATTGCTTTTTCGAATTTCATATCTTGATCTACATTAATATATTCATCGAATGATGAGAGTAATCGTACTGCTTCAGGTTTCTTTGTCTCCACCTCATCGGTATCATTGAATAATCGATTCAATAATTCTGTTCGAGGTAATACTGGGGATGACGATAGTGTCTTGTATTCTACAATTCGTTGTTGTTGTGGTGAGTTTTTAGAGGCAATAGGAATGGTGGTTGTGTTAGTGGTGGTTGCAGTTGTTGGCAATTTGTTACTCGTGACAGAGTCCGCTGAGGTTTTCTTATCCTCTTGAGAATGATCTACTGAAGAAGCTCCCGGTGACATGTTTGACCGATTGGCATATCTTTCCATTCGCATGTTCTTTCTATTCTTTTTCTTTTTCAAGACATATTCCTCATGTAACAAAGCAAAAACTGTGGGCTCTAACCGAGCAAACATGTATTCATAGAAAAAGTTTGAAAATCCCAAGTCACATGCCATTTGTCTCATTTGTTGATCCGTGATGTCAATATCGTTCTTAAATCTATTTTTCAATTTTAAATAAACTCTGTTAATTCCTGCATGATAGGATTTGGGAATTGCCTTCCACAGTTCAGAAATTTCTTCATCATTTTCACTCCACAATCGTTCTTCTTTTGGATCCATTTCTTCCTCAACAAATGTCATTTCATGAACGAGAGATGTAGAAATTAATTCCGATGCATGATGTGGAGGTGAAATTGAAGCGGTTGCCACACGATCAGAACTTGCAACATTTAGTGAACCTGTCGAGGAGCATGTTGTCGTCTCCACGGTACTCTTCATTTTTGATTGATAATGATTTCCATGAGAGGAAACATTTGCTGTTCCAATTGCAGAATAATCAATGGAGGAAGATCTTCTGTGATGCTGATATTGACCTGAGTGCACTTGCGTTCTGTTACTATTATTATTGACATTATTTGAGCCACTCGATGGTTGTTGTTGAGATATCACTGCTGATGTTGTCAATGTTCCATTATAACTGTCAAAATCATCATCTGATGGTAAATAGGTAAGCGAAGAGTCCTTACGTTTGTCTCCACAATAATTATTTTTTGTCGTCGTTGTTGAGGAACTATTCGTGGATGTTGTTGTGAAAACACTATTATTTCTCAAATCCATATTTGTTGTTGCATGGTTGTTCCTCATTGCATTATTTTCCTCACGATTCATGCCATCATTATTAGGGTTATTCGCACCATCATTATTTTCATCCTCATCTTCATCCATGTCCTCTTCCGTCATGATCATCATTTCCAAACGATACTCCTCATGATTTTCAAAAGTTTCCTCCTCTCCAACATTTCCATCATGTTCTTCAATTTTCTGTTTTAATCTCATATGAATGGCATTTCCAATCCCGATGGAATAATGTTTTGCAGGATGATGACTTGCACGTGATTTATTTTGTTGTTGTTGTTGATTGCAAGTCGCACCATAAGCATTCGTAGCACTTGTTTCATTATTTTTCTTTTCGTCCAAAACTACGGCTTGTGTTTTTCGCGGGGAGGAGAATTCTCTTTTTATATTGTTGTTATTGTTGTTAGAAATGTTCTTATTGTTGGAGCTGGTGTTCTTCTTCTTGGAGAAGATTTGTTGTTGTCGACAAGTAGTTTTATCTTTGGTATCTACGTAATGATTCGGAGAGGAAGGTTGAGAGGTCATACTCTGAAACATGCCTTTCGAGAAGAGAGGATGACCCAAAGAAGAAGGTAATGAAGCATAAGATGGAATGGAACAAGTGTCATCATGGTCGTTGTGGTGGTAATGATGGTTGTTGCTGTCTCCTTCTTCTTCGTCATCGGAAGAATGGTGTGGCGTGTCGACAATTGTTTGACGTCGTGAATGAGGATCCTCTTCCAACGTTTCTTCATCATCATCATTGACACTGCTGTTGTTAGCAAGATATCCTTGTCGTTTGCGAGAATGATGATGATGGCTAAGACTGCTGCTTGGTTGTCCCATTTTTTCACCTCTGTCAAGACACTCTGTGACTCAATGCATTTGACAACTGACCGAAAAAGTATTGAACTTGATCTATTTTGTGTTGTTACATTCTTGTGCTATCAAACAGTTAAAAAACACTTGAATTCAGAAATCGTGCGTATTAAACACTGCAAAACCTTGAATTAATTACCTACCTCAATTTATTTTCAAGAAATTGGACCTTCAAACAAAAACGAAATAGGTTCAGGGAGTCAAGAATTAATTCTTGCTGTTAAAAGCTGACGATAACGGTTGTGGTGAGGTTAAAAACAAAGAACCATTTTGGTTGTTGTTTTGCTTACTAGCACCTAGTGATTCCCAATCAATTTCCTTCACAGGTATCATTTCTTCCTGTTTCTTTTCAATAAACACCATGTAAAACCTTTCACCATTAAACATACGTGGTCCACATTTCATGGTCGAGAGATCGACATCGTTTTCAATAGTTTCAACAATGGTAAACTTCTCTAAGGGACGTTCTGAGACTTCCACAATATTCTTACCCATTAATTCTTCTCCAATTTCCTGAAGATTTGAAATGGTCACTCGACTCTCACAGGTCACCTCAATCATGAACATCTTTTTCTTCTTGTTGAGGACACCAGTTTTGAATTTGAAATGTGAGGGATAACGATATACATAAATTCGACCAGTTGAGCTTTCGAATTTCCAAGGGATGAAAAAACTTTCTTGATTGAACACGTTAAGGTTGGAATGGTGGTGTTTGGCTGGAGTTGTGGGAAGGTCGTCGTTGTTGACAGAGACAGGATGAACAGGTTTAGTAGGAGTAGTAGTGATAGAGCTCGTTGAACAAGATTTCTCATCATCCGTATCGACGTCATCACTCAAGACGACATTCGACAACAACTCTTTCTTCTGTTTTTTCTTTTGTGGAGAAGAGGCAATTTCGTTTCCCGATGACTGCATCGATTGATTCGGAAGTCTTATATACTTGTAGAAATTTCCTTTCACTTGGTTCGGTGTGAATCCGTATTCTTTCGCAAACGCTTCAAAACATTTAGTAAGCAACAGTGGTTTTTCTTGCTTGTCGTTGAACTCAAAAAATTGTTTCAACTTTTCGAGGTCTTGTTTTGTGAATTTCTTCTTCTTCTCCGACTCGGAGCCGTTGTTGTTTGACTTCTGTTGGAGCGTTGGTGTTGGTGTTGGTGGTGTATTGCAGGTCGTCGAAGAAGATGATTCCATTTTTTCAACATGTTGCCTTCAGTGTGTGAGTTCGGAACGAGCGAGTTGTGAAATTAGTGTTGTTGTTGTTGTTCTGTTTTGTTGTTGAGATTGCAAACTTTTGTTGGATGGGTTTCAGTGGTTAGAAATTCAAGAGTTGCGCTTTCAATCTGAAACACAGAATTCTCCTCATTTCGAAAAACAAAAGAATTCCACAAGAGTGGAACCCACTTGCTCCTCTTCTTCTTCTTCAATAATATTGTGTGCAATTAAAAAACCTATCATACAAGAAAATCTTGCAATGTCTCTATTTTTGCTCGGAGAGTTTACTAATCTGTACAACACATACACAATGTGAGGATGAAATTCAACACAAAAAAATCAACTCAAACAAAACGACACTGTTTTTAAACACGACCAAAGTTGCTCTCGTTTAAAGTGAGTGAGTGTGCACGGACCTCGAAATCATCATTCTCATACAGGACTCATTATATTCTTCTGTGAGGAAGATTGGTTTATTACTCTAAGAACAACTAGTTGTTAGTGAATTGAACAGCAGTATTATTTATTGAACTCGATTTCCTAATGCAAGGAATTCATCATCATGTTTCTTCTTCTCGCTCGGTACGGCTGAGAATGACCTTCCGATATCTTGATCGTTCTCGCACATGTCTGTCATCTTTTCTTCTTCTTCTTCTCATATTCCTAATTAGTAGTAGCACTTCATTACAAGCCTCATCATTCTCACCTCTTCATCGATTTATTGGTTGTTCCTATGAACAGATCATTGGTGGTAATAATAATGGAAACAATGGAAGCTCGTTCATCACACAACGAATCAACATTACTGATGACTTTTCAGACTTTACCGATGTTCCTTTCGGGTTTGGATGTGATGAAATACTCTTTCCGACGGACATATCTTCCTATCCCTTCTCAACCTCAAATATGGAACAAGGCTTGCATGATATTTACTCGCCC
This sequence comes from Naegleria fowleri, assembly GCF_008403515.1. Lineage (NCBI taxonomy): Eukaryota > Heterolobosea > Eutetramitea > Acrasida > Naegleriidae > Naegleria > Naegleria fowleri. The sequence continues at coordinate 126,308 of NW_025407945.1, forward strand.
GTACAAGCCTCATCACGAATGATGAATTTATGTTCCATGTTTCCAGAGAATACGAGTTGTATTGAAACGTTTTGTGGTCCAGGCAATTCTAATCAAGGGCTTCAGGACCAAGATTTGTATCGATTGGTGAATTTTTGTCAATATTGTAAGAAGGCGAAGGATTTTGTTCAATTCCACAAATTGGTGGCAGGATTTGAAAATTATGATAATTCTTCATTGACAGCATGTCCAGCATTTAAGAAATTTCCGTCTGCTTTTTTGTGTCGAAATGTTCAAATTGGATTACCCATCTTTTTCATGGATAGATATTTCAAAAGATTGAGAACGCCATTCATGTGTTATTGCCACAAGTATGACCAATATTCTACAACGTGTGATAATAGTCTTCTATTTACCTTGTCATTTGATAATGCAAAACTTGGAATATTGCTGGCTTTATCAGCCCCATTATTTATTGCCATCATTTCCTTAATTGTTTTACCCGAATGTTTCAGTTTTAGATATCAAAAGCCAACACCTTTATCAATTCAGTCGATCATATTCATGACAGCGAGTGCAGTGTGTATTGTAGTAGCAAGTGGACTCTCCTATGTGCCATCATTTAACGATTCCAATAATTTAATGTACTTGCTGGAAAATTTGTCGTTGAGCTTGAACGTATTTTTCACCTATTATACCATCATACCCGTCTTGCTCATGTTTGATCGGGTTTACATGTACTTAAAGACTGGTGAGAAAAACAATTGGCCAGTTTTTAAATTGCTGTCCTACATTTCTGTAACTGTGAACACCTTGTGCATGATCTATATTGTTTCAGCACTGAGTTACCAAATTTCAACACATACCATGAATGTGGATCAAAGTATGAGGATTATATTGGGATTGGGTTACGTGGCATATGCTCTCCCATGGTTCTGTAATCTTATTCTCTTCTTGCTCGTGGCCTTTAAGCTTGGATGCGCTTTAAAGGAGATGACAAATGTTTTATTTTTCAAAACCAAGGTATGTCGAACGGTCGAATGCTTTCAACTTGTTCACATTTATTTCCACAAACTCATTCAATATGCTCTCTACTTGACTCGCCACAAAATTTCTTCAGTACTTTTATCAATTCATGCTGCTGAATGCATTGACATTATTGGCCTTGTTATCATGTTTATTGGGTTTTTTATACACTCAATTTGGTATCTCGTCTACAGATTTTATAATATCTTATTATACTGAATTTGCAGCACACTGCTTTAGTATTTCATCATTATTGGCCATTGTGATGATTTTATTTGATAAGGAAAAATTTTTGGATTGTTATCCGTGCCTCAAACGGGTTTCGATCTGTAGGAGCAGAGGTGACGATGAAGAGATGTCCTCCAGTTTGATAGCAAACACAAGTGGTAGTGGAAATAGTAAAATGCAGCCTTCAGAGGGCTCGGCAGGTATGAGTGATTTGACCACTCCCTACAATTCTGTGGTTACTGATTACAAATCCTTAAATTCTGGAGAGTCTACGAATGTGAGCATGTAGAACAACATACAGCAGAAGAAGGTGAAGATTGCTTTTTCGTCCGTATGGTTCATTTTTAAAATGTGAAAACCACAATAAACAACCCCCAACATTGGACAATACCTTTGCGGTCGGGGATTGCTGCTTGAACTTTTCATTACCTGTTCTTCCTAACCAGTGACAAGAATATTTATACTTTCTTGAATCCGTCCACGGCGGAAGAAAGATAGAACGGGACAGATCTGTAGTTGCAATTAAACCACCACTACCCTTAATTGCTGTGTCATCTTCCCAACCATCTTCTAAGAAAACCACCTTTTTTGAACCAAGACAAGCTAAAAATTTAATGATACATCTCACAGTGTGTTCTTTTGCTTTGAATTGTATGAAATATTGGAAATCAACGATTTAGACCTTCCTTTCTTCAAAGGCAAGGCAGTTGATTGCTTGGTACTCTCACCATCTTTCGATTCTTTGAAAATAGATTCATTTTCCGACAGGTGTTCTGCTGCCGTTGTTGCTGCCAAACTTCCCAATGTTTCTTTCATTCGCTTAATATTTTGTTCAATCTTTTGTTTCACTTCTGAGAAATTTTTCATATCCTTGCATTCGCTTTCCAAGTAATTGAGGCGATACTTCCATTCACAGAGCATATTCACAGTTTTTTCTCCCAGAGTTGTGACGTACCATTTTACATCCTTGTTACTTGCTTTTGAGAGAATGTTGGGATCCAATTCATCAGGAAAATCTCGTTGATCACTGATAAATTCCAGAATTTCCTGTTCACTTAAAATACATCGTGTGTTGTAGGCTCGAACATGTGTTGAAAACTCTTTCATGTGTTGTTGAAATAGAGGATCTTTCTTGAGCTCTTTCTTTTGATCTTGTATTTCAGAGAACGATTCAATAAGTCTATCCAATGAAGGTTTCTTTGGTTTGGCCGAAGAGGGTGATTGATTGTTCGTGGCTACTTGAGAATTTCTCGGAGATGAAATGCTGGTCACAACAGAATTTCTTGAAGAATTAAGACGTGGTGACCCTTGTTGAGGTGAAAATTGTTCCATATCTTTCATGGCTTGTTCGTTCTCGCAAAAAATGCTAGAGAAATCTTTCTCTTCCTTAATGCGTAGGGAGTGATGATGAACAAGTATGGGGAGCCTCTCTGAATGGTCTTTCGAATGGGTGGTGGGAGAAGGCAGGTCACTGACCGAATGCGCAATCTCAGAATCGCTCTTTGATACATGTAATTGCTGTGAATGAGGATGCAGAAGTGTCGCTGAATTTCTTGGTGATACATTATTGTGACTAGTACCTCCGTTCGTAACAGACACAGAAGATGACGAAGGTGTTGTTGATGAACTAGGAGGCGATTGAGATCCAGGAGAGGGCACCACTCCATTCATTGCAAATGAGTTTCTGCGATGCAACAACCTTGAAAGTGGGAGTTTCTTGTCTGGTGTTTGCATTGGTGATGTCAAAGAAGTGTTTTCCAAATCAATCCTCATTCTGGTCCTTCCATGCAATTCATGTTGCTGAAGATGAGGCGAAATAGGAGAACCTCTCGATGACAATTGTTCCATCACCAAACCAAAGGAACCCGAGGATCGTCTTCGATTCACAAAGGTTAGCTCTTGACTCGAAACTGACAAGGAGGAGCTGTTCGTGCTTGAGATTGAGGACGGGGAGGAGGGTGACCCTTCATTCTCTTCACCGCTCGCTCCACTACTATTCAAAGTCTCCAATAAAGAGTTTGAGAATGAATTCGCAGTTAATGGATTCAGTTGGAGTGGAGGAAGAGACGAACTTCGAGGTGGTGGGACCAAAGGTGGAAGTGAGCAAGAGTCGTTTGAGACAGAAGATGTGGAAGCCGTCGTAGCTTTTGTCTGAGGTAAGGAAAAACTCACAGAGTTTCCTCTTGGTGAAGATGTAGGCAACGGTGTGGAGTTTTGGTTGTTTCCGTTCTTGAACGAAAAGGAAACTGTTGTTCCATTCGTTGCAGAACTATTATTAGTATTAGTATTCTTAATAATACTATAATTGATATTGTTACAATGGTTATGAGTTGGAGAGGTGGGAGAGGTCGTTGGCGATTGAGGTGAAGAAGAACAGGACGGTGTGCTTGTTGTACATGCTACTTGAGTTGAATTAATAATAAGACTTGATCCCGTACTATGATGCTTATTCTTTCGGATCATCATCAGGTTTGCTTCGCTACCGACTCGTTCCATTGGGGCATGTTGATTGAGTAAAGAAAGCCTTCGTGTGAGGAGTGGAGGTCTGCCTGTGGTATTTGGCTGTGGTTGTTGAGGGGGTGTTGGTTGTAGGATCAGTGTTGGACTGCTCTCCTGCATTACATTTCCCTGTGCGGCGGCGGCGGAGGACTCCATCATGATCATCTTTTGAGGATGAAAATGAAGAGGGAAAGAGAGCGTTGTGGGATCAGCAGCCTTAGTGTTTGCGCTTTTTTTTAGTTATTGGGATGCGCGCATCGGATGCTCGAGTAAGCACCCCTCAATTTTCCACACCCGCCACGCAAGCGCACCACACCACACACCAATCAACACCAGTCGTGATGGAACATCAATGAAGCTCTTAATAAAATAGGAACGACCCATCATCTTTATAAGCACAATAAAACATGTCAAGAGTAGTGGCCGCATTCCTTATTGAAGCTTGCCATTCTCCCAATGAGTATCAATCAATCCCTTAACAATAGCCCATCCTCTATGACCAATAAGTGGGTTCTCCATTTCACTGAATTCGTCAGCCAATCGATGAGCAGCGAGTCCAGTTGGAATGTTTGATTCTTTTGAATTCTTCAAAATACGAGTGGCAATCACAAAGACCGAGTTGTCCCATTCTCGTCCAAAGTGTTTCAAAATGGCCTCATCATTGTGCACGTGTCCAAAGCATTCGTTGGCACAGTTGACAATACCCTGCAATGTTGAATTAAGAGATGTTGGTAAGCGCGTTATTGAAAAGAATCATTGTGCACGAACATTCGGAATGTGGGCACAGAAATGTACGCACATTGCCATATTGGCGGAAGGTAATTACAATTATAAAATTCGCAGAAAAATGTCACGCCGTTTCACGTTTGAGGAAGTGAAAAAGAATTGTTTGAATAAATAAGGCCTTTGAATATTTGAAAATCCGATAAACAACCAATACTTACCATACGGTTGTTCAAATAATCGGGAACATAGATAATACCGCGATCCTTAATCATGTAATCATGTTCAACTGGATCCAACAGTTGATTATTGGCAGCACCACAGACAATCTTGCAATTAAGCAATGGGATGGTTGTAGAGTTGATAATTCCACCAAGAGCAGATGGAGCGAAAATATCACAAGGCTCAGAGAAGACGCTCAAGTCGTTTGGAGCAACCACTCGCCATTCAATATTTTTGGCATGCTTGAATTGTTCCTTTCTCTTTTCAATCAGGTTCTTATCGATATCAGTGGCAACGATTTTTCCGACATTTCTCTTGAGCAACTCCTCAATGATGAAGCTAGCAACGTTGCCTGCTCCTTGAACCACAACCTTCTTGCCAGTCAAATCTCCCATGCCAAGGAATGCTTTGGATTTCATTATGCGACGTATATAAATAAGGATTGACAAGATTCAATTTCACAATGAGATCATTTCAACATGTCAATTAAATTACAAATGTACCATCACTCTTACTTACCAATTGCTGCTTCCATACCGCAAACAGTACCAATTGCAGTTGAGTGCGATGGGTTGCCTGAACCACCAATTTCAGGAGACAAGCAGCTCACGAAACGAGTTTTCTATTGAAATAGATTTGCAATTTCACAGTTGAGAACAAATGCACATAATTGTTGCAACACGTTCGATGAAGACAACATACAGATAGTGGCTCATATTGAGCAATCAATAATCCATGAAACCACAATACTTACGGTATGCATTCTGTCACAATCGGCAGTTGTTAAACCAACATCTTCAGCACCATAGTAGGCACCCTTCAAAGAAGACAAAAATTGTCCATACTCGGAAAAGACAATATCTCTGAAAGAATCGGAGCTGTAATTGATGGAAGGATCGTCAGTCTTTTGAACTAATCCCTTACCACCGCCTATTTAGAGTCATGTTGTAATGTTCGGGTTGGCATGAAATATTTTTTGAATTTGTTATGGATTTTCAAAGGAGAAGCGGAAATCAATGAATAGTAAATTGTCATCACAAGATATCATGCAAGCATAGTCGAGGAGGATGAAGTGAGACGAGTCATCATGGTCATCATGATGACAATTATAAAATTCGTGATGGCATCATCATGATGAACAAATATTCCAGTAAAATTATTGATAGCACCGATTGTAAATTTCACAAAGATGACAATGAAAATGGTGATTTTTCTCCTTGACATCTCGATACTTACCCCACCACAAACCAGCCAAAGCATTCTTTCTAGTCATACCCAAACTCAATCTCAAACCATCTCTCACATAGTCCTCCATGGAATTATATTTCCACAAACGAACACCACCATGAGGAATTCCTCTATTACTCTTATGCAAGAATGCACCAAACAACAAATTGGAGCGAGGTCCAATTTGAAAGAAACAAGCCTCATGTTTCAAAAAATCTCTCTTATCATTGGTAATGAACTCACCCAACTCAGCAAACAATGGATGAGAAGTAATGGTCTTGTTTTCCTTGGCATCATAAACCACATATCCTCTTTGAATTCCGGCCTTTTGCATTTCCTCTTGGAATTTCTCTGGACTCATAGCACTCACTCGATTAGGTGCTTCCATGACCGATACTTTGGTTGAGAAACATCTCTTAGATGAGAGGGCTAGAATGGCAGCCGAAGAAGAAGAAGGCTTGCGGCATGATGCTGCTGAAGAAAGAACCACTTTGAGGGACTTCATATTTTTTCAAAACGGTTTTTGAAGAGTGCTTTAAGCGGAGTGGAGTGTGAGCGAACATTTTAACCGAAAAAAAAATTGATTGAAATCACTCGCAGAAGTCTGGAAGCAGAAAGGACAACAAGAAACAGTTCTGAAAGCAATGAAAAAAAGACAGTTACTGTAGGTCTTTCTTTAAATGAACTCTCAAAGTAAGGAACGTGTTGCATTTCAGAGGTGCACACTTTCGGAGTTTTAAAATTTCGATTCAAAAAAAATGAATGAATGGAATTTGTCTCATTCTCATCATCGTGTGGAGGAAACACACATGAGTTCCGATCATGATATTTCTCAACCTCGTAGGGCAATGACGAAAAGTTTGGAATTTTCTCACAACTCTTCGACAAATAACAATGAGAATAATTACATGTCTGATAATAATAATAACAACCCAAATGATGGTGGCAATATAGATGAAGATGAAACTGGCCGAGTCATTGAGAGGAGTAGCACATATTATTCAAAAATCTTTTCTTGGATTTATATCTATTTTGGAAAATTTAGCAAGTCGCCTCCTGATTTGAAAGCTTGGATTTTGAGAGCTGCCAAGCTGTTTGCTGTATTTTTGTTTTCTCAATTAATATCAGCCTTATTGACAAGTACAGGAATTTTTAGCACATTTTTAACAGATCGAGTTCATGTGAATTTACCAACTTTACAAAATGCCCTATCTTATTTGACATTATTAATTTTTTACATGCCTCTTTTATTGGTGCACAAAGTATGTTATCCCAGTGTGACAAGAAAGGAAAAGAAATATCGAAAAATGAGAAGGAAATCTTTTCTTCATACAAGCCGTGAAAATTCTAAAGAACTAATGACATCGAATGGCCATGTGACACTCCATGAATCTTCGCCGAATGCAAATATTTTGAATGAAAATATCCCACATAATTCGCCTTCTGAAATGTCACAAAAGAAGCTCACCGAGCAAAGTCGATTACTCTCTCCCGCATCATCCTTCTCACAATTAGATTCCATGAATTCTTCAATCCAACAAAACCATGTACCTTCTTCTTCAAGTGCCTACCTCGAAATGGAACACTCAGAATTGCAACCATCATTTTCACAAATTATTCCATCCGATTTGAATCCAACGAGTACCACTACGACTTCTCATGGATCCATCACTCGACAGCAAGTCCATAACATCTCTCACAAAGCTTCTCCACCTTTAAAAGTCTCTCTTCTCGAAGAACACCCAATTCAATGCAAAGACAATGAAGAAGATGAATTTCATCAATGTCTTTTCAAATATGTCAAAAGATGTCTCACTTTCAGACGATGGAATATGAAACCATGGAAATACTTTTTCTTTGCTTTGGCCGATGTGGAAGCCAATTTTTTCGTAGTCAAAGCATATCAATACACAACCATCACTTCAGTCATGTTATTGGATTGTTTCACAATTCCATGTGTCATGATATTGAGTGCTCTATTTTTGAATCGAAGTTATCGATGGACTCACATTGTGGGAGTACTGATTTGTTTGGGAGGATTGGCGTTACTTGTGTTGAGTGATTATTTGAATCATGTTCAACAAGGTGAGAAGAATGATCGACCTTGGTATTACGTACTAATTGGAGATGCCTTTTGTATTATTGGCTCAGCTTGTTACGCGATTAGTAATGTGGCGCAGGAATATGCTGTGAAAACTGAGGAACATTTTACTGAGCTTGTGCAGAAAGAGGATGAGGAGGAACATTTGGAGGAAACAAGTTCATCGTCATTGACACAACAGCCACTTATGGAATCAACAATTTCAACAGTCATTCATCAGCATGAAAATTCAACAATGAATGATGCTGAACCACAGCAGGAGCTGCAACAACGACATCATGTGAACAAAATGACAATCATTCCATCTCATGATCAAGAGAATGTGAACCAAAATCAAACTTCCAAGAAACCATCAAATGTGAAAAAAATCAAACTCACTGAAAATGATTGTGTGATTGAATATTTAGCCATGATGGGCCTTTTTGGAACCTTAATTGCAACCATTCAGTTATTGGTATTTGAATTGCAAGACATTCGGAATACAGAGTGGAATTCAAGATCAATATTCTTTATGGGAGGTTTTGCTGCCTCCATGTTTTTGATTTACACACTTGTTCCACACTTGTTGAGATGGAGCAGTGCTACATTTATGAATTTGTCGTTCCTAACAAGTGATATATTTGCAGTTATTTCAAGCATTTTCCTATTTGGACAGTCCATTAACTTCCTTTACTATATTGCCTATGTCATTATTGCTCTAGGTTTAGTCTTTTACAATATCTTACAGGAAGGTGAACGAAAAACGAAAAGTCTTACAAGTAGATTGAAAGCTCTATTTTTGAAATTTCTAGCAAAGATGAGACGATGAAATGTTGTGGACAATTCAGACTCCTGATTCTGTCAGACCCTCGATACCCACCAGAGGCAACATTTGTGTCATTCTCTCCTCAAGAATATGAAAAGTTTTCCATTCGGATCGAATCAAATCTTCTATACTCCTTTTAAATTCAAACAGTGATGACCACTTTTTGGAACAAAACATTTTCATTACAAAAAAATGCAGCGAGATGATGATGATGAAAGGAATGTTTCCAACAACAACAATAACCAACACAATAATAATCGGAAATATTTAGCAATCATGGTAATCATTCAACTCTTCTTGTACATGTACTTTCAAATAAGACAACAACAAGAACAACATAAACATCTAATTTCTTCTTCCTCTTCTTCGGAATCTAAATCAACGAATGGTGTTTCTCCAACGTCATTATTTGGACAAATCGGAACGAATCATTATTTCTACAGTTCTAGAATGAATAAATGGGTAGCAAATGTAGCAAAAGATCCTAGAGAACGAACTTTGCTTAAAATTGCGGCTCATATTTACTTTCTTCCACTCAAACGATATGTTTATAATTTAATTGGAGATGAAGATGATCCGTTTGAAAAGACTACACAATATATTAGATTTTCTCAGTTTTTATATCCTGATTTGGAACACTTGATGGGTGTTGGAAATGAAAAATTTGACTCGCAAAGTCATGATGAATTTGATTTTTTCAGATCGCCTCCAAGTGATGATATTATTTATGAAAAACCAGTGACAAGATGTGATATTGAAATATTTATTTCAAAATCATGCCTTCGAACAAAGATACCTCAAGAAAAAACCGAGAATAAGGATGAACTACAAGCAAACATGAATGAAAAGCTCAAAAATCTTAGGGATGCTTATTTGAAAGAAACTTTGCAAGGTATGTGCGATTGTAAACTATTGCAATAGACAAGTCCTTTTAATGCATTTTGATTATTGCAATGGTGTGATCTACAAATCTTTTAAAAAGATACAAAAAAGTTGCAATTTTTAAAGCAATTAAATAGTATGAACATGCAGAAACAATATTCTCAAAAGGCACATGTGGAGGATAGTATTCAACAAATTGACACTCTACGAGAAGAATCAATCACTATTTCGCATTCACATTCAAAGACAACGAAAGATCAATCAAAAATGCACGTGACTGATATTTTAAATGTCATTCCTCAATCAAATGCCAGTATGTATCTGCTAACTGAATCATCATTCACTTTTGTGACATGAAAATGACCATCCAAAAACAATGAATTTTCATTGTTTTTACTGAACTTTTTTTTTGAAAACTTGATACAGAAAACAACAACCTGGAAATCATTCAAGAACATTTTAACCAAATATCAATGAAATATGCCAATAATAGTAATAGCAATAGTGACAATCATTCATCTCCAAGTCGAGTTGAATTCATGATATCACTAAAACAAAAAGCCATTGCCCTCATGCTGCAAACTCTTGAAGATCTCAAAGATATTCCTGCAAAGAATGGTAATCTGCAACTCAATCCAAAAACTGGAGACCTCTCACCCAATCAACTCATTCCATCGATTTATTTAGTGATAGCGTCGAATCCACAATTTATCAAATCATGGTTCTCGTTCAAAGCTGAAGTTGATTTTAATTCGGTCAGTCAACGGAGATTAGTGAAACAGTTGAATACTCTCATTCAAGGTCGAGATTTGATGGTACAATTTGAATTATCCACATTGAATTGCAATGCTCGCTGTAGACGTGCATTCATTCAAGCATATCATATTCTATCCAAGTGTGATAAGTTCCAGAAAGTAACGTTTAACATTGTGAATAATGACAAGTATCGAGGGAAATCAAACACACGAGTAATGGACTTGTCCATTTCCATCTTCACCTCAGAGGGCAATATTTATGAAAATATTAATGGTTTGAAATGCACAGCAAAGAAGAATCACTATAATTGTGCAAAAGAGGTTATTCACTCTCTCCAAGGTGCTGTAAGAGATGAGAACAACAACAAGAAAAAGGAACTTCTGAACACCTAACCTGCTCTAAACCTTTAATAATATTAAATTGAGAAACAATCCTATTGAGATATTGAAATTTCCTAAACCTTGTTGAATGTCAACAGGTTTGAAATAACCAAACAAATCAAGGTATGGCAAATCACACGACACATGGTTTTTTTAATTAAATAACCTTGTAATTATCATCTTCAAAGTTCATAATAAAAATCGCTGAAGATTCTAAACTGCTCAAAAAGAAGCCTTGTTCTCCAACTAAATAATCCCCAAAAGCAAACTCCTTAATAAATCCAATTTGTGTGAACATGTCTCGGATAGCAGCTGTACAAATCACACAAATAAACATGGGTACGAAATCATCGGCAGACACATGCTGATCAATTTCTGACCTGATCTTTGTTTTTGAAAAGTAAATCTTATTCATCACTTCTCGAGCTGCTTGTGTGATGATCGACAACTTGGCAGAGGGATTGTAGGGTTTAGTGTCCGAAACTTTGTCATGGTAATCCTCTGAGAGAGATTTGATTAATTCGATGGGAACTCGATAGTCTTCTTTAAATTTTACAATTTCTTCCTCAATGACAAACTGTCTAAACTCAGATTCATTGAGATCCTTATCATCAATTTTCTTACTTTCGAGTAGTAATTGTCCAACCAGCTTGTGTGAAACTTCTTGACATTTGGTGTAGAAATTTTCATCCATCATTCTCATTTCATTTTTCACTTGAACGAGACAACAGTCGTACATAATCATTCCTCGAGTTTGGGAGGTATATTCAAAAATCATGGATTCCAACACTTCATAAATTTGATACCAATTGAGTGTAATTTTCATCAATGAAATCACCTTATCCGTCAAATTTTTCAACAAATCCTGAAGTTTTGGTAAGCCCATTGTGGAATTAACTGGACTATTGAGGAACTTTTGTACATATTGATGAATTTGAGTGCAGAAATAATTAGAATTTGGACCTGACGTAAGGCTTGATCGGAGACGTTGTTGCATTTGTTTGATCATTTGAGAGGCATGCTTTTTTCTCTCCTCGGATGATGCAAGTTGTTGTGACTTGATCTCTGCAAGAATTTCTTCTTTTTGTTGTTTGAGTTGGAGAAGATAGTCATCTCCTCTCTCTATTCTACTCTTAAATTTTTCAATAATATGTCTACTTGATAATTTTAAAAAGCAAATATCAATAGCGTCGCTCTTGCTTGGCAAATCAATGAGATTTCGAATGTCACGCTCTGTTTCAAAGTTTTCATCGAGTACAAATAATCTTTGTGGAACACTATTCGTGACAAGTTGGCCATATCTCAAACAAGTGACAGATGCTTTCTGGGCATTGACCACTTTGATGAGTAAATTTTCAATGAGACCAAGTTGATACATGTTCAAACTGATTTGATTATTCGTTTGTTTCAACTTGATCGAAGCATCTGCTAAACTTGCATATAACTCTTGTTTGGTTTGTCGCATACTATTCAACGCAGAAGATGTGTTGGAATCAAGCCTTAATTGACTTCCATCATTGGTCACGCCAAATGCTTGTGTATACATGTTATATCGACTATACATTTCGTTATAGGTGCTACTTAGCGACTTTTTCGCCGTGTTATATTCAAAGCTCTGTGAGTAAAGAGTATCGAGTTGTTTTAAATTTTCAGAGCTCCACCTGGCAAGTTCTTTGCTAATTTCATTTAGTGAGAGCACTAAATGTCTCCATTCAAAGTACAGCAATAATCGAACAAACTGAATGGATTTTTGGAAATATAGGGGTGATTTCTCTCGAATGTATTCTTCAATAATTAATAAATAGTGAAAGAGGGGTTTTGTGGAGGGTTTGTTTGTGTAGGGGAGAGTGTAGGTACAGGAAATGTTGTCTTTCCAGTTCGTTTCTGTCAATACTCGTAGTTTTTCTTCCAATAAATCGAGTCTTGTCTGATTAATTTCTTCACACAGAGATTCAATATGGAAAATTCGGTCTGCATTCAGACTTTTAAAGTTTGTGGTAGCAGTGTTGGTTTCAATTTTTTGTTGTGACTGTGTAGAAAAGGATGAAAGTCCTTTGATGGATTCTTTCAACAGCAGTGATTGTTGTTGTTGAATATAATTTCGTTCTTCTCGTTCCTTTTTCTTTCTTTCATTTTGTCGAATTTTTTCTGATAATTTTGCAATATAAAGAGCAACCTCATTCTTCAATGATTCAATATTGAATGCATTTCCAATGGAGAGAGTGCTGAGAGGGGAAGGAGTGGTAGTATTTGTGGTGGCAGTAGAAGGTTGAATTTCATGCACAGTAAGCGAAGGATCTACTGGAATGAGTACATTACCTCCCAAACTTTGGAATCGAACCGTATTTCTCTCTGAAAATCCAAGATGAAGAATGTGTTTCAAGACACAAATCCACTCACTTCTCTTTTGCTCTGAATTTGTCGCAAGCAGCAAGATCTCTTGTTGATCGTCACTCTTGCAACAGAGCATGTAACGTTTCTGGAGCAGCATGGGCGAAGAATTATTCACCATCATTCCCTCAGCAGCTTCATTGATCAATTCCTCATCACATGGAATGGATTGAGGTTCATTTTCGTTTCCACAGCTCGATGAACGAGCTCTATTGGAAGCAGCACTCGTCATTGTGGTAGTACGGAGTTGCTGTTCAGAATCCTGAACGGACAAAGACAATGCCGACGAGTCTTCTCCAAACTCTTCCGACGAAGAGTCCACTAACGGCGATCGATACGTTGGCGATTGTTGTGAATATATTTCCATAATATTTTCATTAAAACTTCTCTGCGAATAAGTGACATGATTAACCGGAAGGATATGGTGATATTGTAATAAATTAGTTTTCATTTCATAGGCAGTGGGAGGATTGGATCCAACCATGGTGGTTGATACTCCTTCATTACTATTGTTGCTGTTGTTATTATTATTACTCTTGTTGCTGAGGTTAAGGTTCTGAGAAGGACTATGGAATGATGAAGAGGCTCTTCTTGTTCGGTATTGATACAAGTGATAATCATTTCTAATTTCAAACCATTTCCTTTTTCCGAATTGTAAATTGGAGCGAGAGGGTGAATCTACTTCATTGAGAATATCTGATACGGAATCATTTATGATGGAAGATGATGAATTGTTAATGATGATGGACGATGAAGATGGGCTTGTGGAGGGATTTGAAGAAAAGAGAATATCTTCTTCATGATGATGATTTCCCAATGACGGAAAGGCTTGAACTGGATATAAATATCCACTAAACAGTACTACTGATGATGATGATGTTGCCATCATCGATGATGATCACAGAACGGCCGAGAATAATGAATTTCCAAATAAATCTTCAACAGTAAAAAATCTTGCGATCGGAAAAGGAGGATGACAAGCGCTGAAGAAGTTTAAATTCAATTCACTGAAATTCAATTTTGATTGCAATGTTTTGATTCAATGATACTTTCTCACGTGAGGTTCGCCGCCGGGTTTGTTGTTGTGGTGGTGATGATGATGAGGTGGTGATGAAAACGTGCTGCGCCCTTTTTCTCGGAGTATCAGGAGTGTGGTGTTGTTGGTCGTTGGTGGTGGTAGTGATGGAATGTTTGCAATTTTGTTTTCGGAAACACCAAGAGAGCGCACTCTGTTTTTGGTAGCTTCAAATAACGAAGGAACGACCGATGAAGGATGATCCAAAAGACACGCGATGACTGATTTCGTGAATGTACTCGTAGTATTCAGAACCCAATGTCTGACTTCTGAATGGATGAAGGATTCACTTCAATCTTTTGTTTTTCAATCTCATATCATGACCCAATTCAGTCACTTTGTGGTGTTTGTCGCGACTCTAAAGTCTGTAACGACATACAATGAAAGGGTTTCAAAAATGAATTGGCTCGATCCAAAAACAGTTATACAACCACCAACAAAGGAAAAGAAACATCTGTGTAATTGTTGCGAATTGTTGACAAGAAGAGCAGGTATAGACTGAACACCATTTCAATACAATGACACATCAAAACTGACCCCCTGCTCTGGAGAGGGGGGGTATCTCCGCACCGTCATTTTATCGCTGAAGAATCTTTTGAACGAATATTTTATGCAGGCAACTGACGGCGGAGTGCTATTTATTGCAAAGTATTGTGGTGTCCTTGTATTGATGCACACAACTTTGAAATTATTTTGTCGAGTCATTTAATGAATTTCTGACAGGTCCTTCACTTCTCTGAGATTCTTAGCTTTCCTTTGTTCCTTTCATTATTGTGTTGCTCTATTGTTGAGAAGTGGATTGAGTTGATCCTTCTGTTCGATTCTTCGAAGAGGATTGAGCATTGTTAGTGCTACGATTGTTTTGTCGTTGTTGTCTCTGAAGTTGTCTTCGTTTCACCTTAATCACCATTTGTGCGGAAGTAATAATCATGTTCATCTGTTCGTTTTCAATAAGAGGAAAAACACAATCCATTATAATTGTCATGTATGTGACAGCAATACAAAATTATTATTATTTTGCATATCAATAAATGATGAAAAATTGTCGCAATAAAATTCGCTCGTTCTTGTGAAATCTATTATAACTCAAAAAGCCACTTACAACAATGATAAAAAGTAAAAACAATAATGGAAATGCGTAAACCACAGCCACAAAGAATCCACGTCCGTCAAAATAATTCATTGTTGAAAATAGTTGCCAATTTGAATTGCACCATCGATTCAATGTTTCTGACAAGTACGTCATGACACCTTTCAATTCAAACGATTAAATCAATTCAAACATTTGGTCAATCCAAAAAACATTTGATCATTATTTCACAATATTCATCCATTCGATCATTATAAAGTCCACGTGATTCATAGTTAGCATTGATTCCACATCACGATGACGCGTGGGCAACTTTTGATCACACACTTACAAATCAAAGCAAATAACAAGGCTTGCATATTCATGTTTTTCCGCCAAATAATAATACACGTGAGCAAGACAATATGCATCGCAATCACACCTTGTAACCAATATTCTTCTCTCCAATAGACAGAATTAATAAAAGTTTGAGCATCGGATTTAAATTGAGAAAATCCATCCACAATATATTGAATCATGACATCGGAATGAAATGTTCCATTCGCAAACACCTCTTTGAATACTTTGGAGAGAGGTGTTTGAGAAAAGTCATGTTGTTGTTGAGGTGTAGTGGTAGAGGTGGTAGAAGCCCGATCGTCACTTGTGGTTTCATTTGCCATCCCGAACGAAAGCAAAAACAAATTAAAAAGTTTCGCTTGATTTTCAAGCACTCGATTCAGAAAATTCATTTTTTTGCTCGCGGAATTGAGTCTCTCTCATCATATTATATGATGGCGATGGTATACACTTTATTAGTCAATATCTATTTGAAAATCTGAGGAGGAGGCAGCAGCAACTTGTTCAGATTTCACAACATTGGATGAAGTAGGACTGTCATCAGAAACTGTGGTGTAGGAGGTTTTGCTCACCGCAGAGGATGTGGTGCTGGTTGCTATTGGAGGTGAGGACGAAGCAACGACATCTCTTGAAATTTCAGTGTCACCTTGATGTGTAAGGGTGATTTCAGTAACTCCTTGCGAATCAGCAATGAATTCATTCTCTTCTGCTTCTTCCTCGGCAACAAAATCAGCATCACTATTATACATTGGATGAATTTGAATGTCTCTTGCATATTCCATTTCTACATTGTGAATTTCAGAAGAGATGGAGCGAGCTAAACGCTCAGGATCATCTGGGAATGAAATGGTGTAGGTTTCACGATTCTGTGCGAGTAAGTCTCTGTTCATTTTCTCAATTTCCATATTTGAGGTCTTTAAGAGTCTTCTCATATTGGCAATGTCTTCAGCTGGAGCGTTTTGATCAATTAAATTATGTAAATCCTTTCTAATGTTGTGATTTCTAAATATTGGATGTTGTTGCAAATATTTCCAGTACTCAATAATTTCATCCACATGCTGAGCACAACTGTACTGAATTCTTACATGATTTTCATTGATATAGACTGGAAAATAATTTAAAATCTTATCATAGACAAAATCGTTGGTTGGAAGTGTGCTATTCCAGACAAGAGGCAAGTGTTCTACAGCATAACGAATCCAATTCATAGCCTCCATGAAATCTTTTGTGATGGTTTTCAATCCTCGTGAAAATATTTGCTGCAGACAAACTGCAGTGTATGTAATGATATCTTTCTTTCTGCTCAACTTCTTGTCTCCATGCATTTTGGTGAGAATATTGTCATAAATTATGGCTGTTTGGAATGCATTGATGGAACGATCAAATGTCTTTCTGTACAAGTAATGTAATCCGTGATGGTACAGAGTAGCCACAAAACAAAATAGAGAATACAAATCCGTGAGAGATGACATAGTTTTGGGGTCGGGAATGTCATTAATAGTCAAGTTAACTAGGCTCATATATTCATGGAATTTCATTTGGTCTCCCTTATCAAGACTCATGAATAGATCTAACAGCTTTCGATGAAACATGCTGTAGAAGATTTGATCAGCGATGGTAAATTTCATAGGTCCAATTTGATCTATAGCACATAGGAATACCTGGAAGCTTGCAATCCTGGCATCGTTTTGAAGAGACATCGAATAGGTATATGTGCTATTGACCTGGCCTTGACAAAATTGGAAACATCTGTTAATAGCATCGTTGTATTGATGCTGGAAGTGCTTGCGTTCACGTTCTCGTTTTTCCTTTTGTTGTTCAATCCAAATATGAATTTCTTCAATGAACTTTTTGTTTTGGAACAACACTTCCTCTTGAATGTCATGTGGAATTAATGTTTTCCACTTTTCTTGCAGAATTTCTGTTTTCACATCACGAGCTGTGGCAGGATAACCAGCTAGAATTTCTTCTAGAGAGCTATACTCGTGAAGATCCTCGAGTTTGGAATCATGATTCGGCTTTTGTTCACCGTGATTGTGATTGTGTCCACAACATGAGTCGTGAGAATGTTCAAGTTTGTGCAAAGACTCTTTGAGTGATGCAATGTTTTCTTCAATTTTTTGTTGAAGAGTTGTGTCCTTGCAAATAAAGTCTTTGTCCTCAACATTCACTCTGTTACTATCAATGTATACCAAGCAATAGGCGCTAGAACTAATCTCCTTATCGTTGTTGCCTTTGGAGGTTTTCATCACCTCTTCCTCAGTGACCTCTGTTACTTTCATGTCGTTAAATTTCCACCATGTATTGAGATACTGGTCATGGTGGTAAATGAAATAATGACCACTCGATGCCAGGCTTCCTTCGTGTACCAATATGGCACAAAGGTCATAAGCGCAGTCGTGCATGTCGTCAAACATGGTTCTCACACTTTCTTTCAATGCTGCAATTTCATGTTTCAGTGATTCTACTTTCTTCACTACTTGATTACGTATATTTTCGAATACTTTCACGGAGCTTTCAATGGAGCTTGCTGTTACTTTTGTGTCATTGGAGTTTAAGGATAGTTCGAGTTGCTTTTGATTGACATATTCCAGTACTCCATTAAATAAGAATTCTAGTGACAAACCAGAGGTTCCTTTAAAATTCACATAGCTATTGAGCTCATTCTCCAAGTCCGCGATTTTTTGCTTAATTTGCTTGATTTTCTCTCGTTTAGATGTTGTCTCTTTGTGAAAAATAAAAAATTATCTACAGGAACCTATTCTGAAAAAACCTACTTTGTTTGTTAGATTCTAAGTATCTGTCTAGATAAATTACTTGTTGAAAGTCGAACGGAAGATTAATTTTGTGAGCAACTTTTTTGGTGATGTCAAAGGATGTTCGCTGCATGCCATAAAAATTGGTCATGTCACTAATGTCAAAATGAAAAAACCTACTTGTAACTGAACTAATAATACAGGAGGAGGTGTTTTGAACCAAGTGGTCTTTACAACATTAGATTTGTAGTTTGCTTCTATCGAATAATCAGCAATCTCTGTTGTGGAATAAGCATCAAGGGATGCATAAAAATTATTCAATTCTTCGCTAACATTCAAAATTAAATTACAAAGTTCGGATAATTTGCTAACAGTGACCGTTTCCTTTTCTCTATTTTCATATTCTAATTCTTCTGTACAGATACCGTAAAATATTTGTTTAAGTGGGTTTTCGAGACTAATACTGTTTGTTTTGTTTTCAATTTTGTCTTCCCATTCTTGTGAAAACATCCTTTCAAGTAAAATTAAAATTCTATTGTAAAATTCTGTTAAATTCGTATTCAGCAGTTCATACGAAATATTTTAGAGAGATTATTTATCATCAGTACGTACCGCTAATATCTTCTTGGTAACCTATATTTACATCTACTCCTTCCTTTAATAGCGCGTCCACCAGTGCCGATGGATCTATAAATGTTCTATTTGTGAGAATCATTTTGGAAAACAGTCTTTGAACTTCTTTTACAAAATTCACTGTAAAATGATTGTGACCAATTATAACTGTACAGGACAAATCAAAAACTTACAATCTTTTTCAGCCTGTCTTTCCAACAAGATGCGGTTAGATACTTGTTGTTGTACCTGTGAAGGCTGCTTATCATTTTCTTTTTGTTGATTTGCTAATTTTTCAATTTTAGCTTGAACTCTGGCTTTAAATTCTTCTTCGGAAAAAGTAAACACTAATTGCTTCAGTTTTGGAATCATGAAGAATGCTTGAAAAAGAGAATTAACATAGCATGTGTTTCCAATATTTTTCAATCCTATTGGAATGTGTGACTGCTTTCTGTACTTTTCGATGGGTGTTTTAGGCTCTGAATCTCGTTTTTGATCTTGCAAGGAAGCTTGGATGGCCATATTGAGAGCATCTTCAAAACTATTATTGTGAGATGAATGACTTGAATGTCTATGAGCGTTGTGATGATCATAGTATGGAGATCGTTCATATCGTCTGTTATCATTGAATTCAAAAGCAGCAGTATCGAAGAAAAACTCATCTGTTGGTTCGCTTGTGTGTTGTTGCGAACGATGATGGACACGAGCACCACTCTGTTGTGGTTCGTCTTCAAGATCAGGAATATTATCGGTACTATCTGAACGACGATGGTGTTGCTGATGATGAGAAGCCGATGCTGCTTGCTGTTGATCGGGAGCAATATTGGTAGCTCTGGCTTGATGAGCTTCTTCTTGATCATCACCCAGCACATCTCCATCACTCGTACTAAATGTTGTTGAAGAACTATCCGAATCATTGTAGTATCTATTCATATCACTAATTGTTGGACCACCTGGAGCTCCCGAAATATCATCATTGTGATGATGAACGACTGCTACTGCCGTGGTTGATGTATTATCATCGGCCAAATCATACTCCGCTCCATTACTATCATTGAGAGGTATATCTGACAAGAGAAAATCAAAGGCTCTTGTAACATTGTTGTTAGCCTTGTTGAGTGCAGCAATCGCTTGTTCTCTCGTGAACCCTGCTTCCGTAATTTGATCAACAAGATCCTCTCGCACGTGAGGCATTTTTTTGTAAAGAAATGGCAATTTCGGGAATGAACTTTGAAGTGTGTTAATTGTTGGGTGAGCTTTGGGAAAGATCAAAACACAAAGAGACTTCATCATCATCAGAAGAATTCTCATGGTTGTGTTGATGATGAAGAAGAGAATGTGGTTCAAAGAAATCAACCGAGAAATGCTAAAACACATCTTCTCCATAATTGACACTCGTCTTTTTCCTCAAGGTTGTATGGTAGTAAGGCGTCAGACTTTATTCTTCCATTTTACTCGTTGGATCGCTAAACTTGTTTTTTTACTTTTTTACACTTCATGTAAAGCTTCAAGTCTTAAAAGTCTAATACATCTTCTTCATGGTCGTCTTCAAGGTCCATGGTTCCATTTTTGGGTTTTGAAAGAACCGACAAGTTGGAAGGTCTTGATGAAGGTTGTTCTGATGCAGAAACAGAGCGAGGTCGTGCGAGAATGTTATCAACATCTGAATCTGAGGTAGTGTCATCCCCCCCAAGAATGTTCTTATTCAACTGTTGTGTTCAATAATAATAATTCACAATAATTCAAGATTACACAACTCTCCTTAATCATGAAGAGGAATCATCATAATACTTACCTTCGCAAAGGTTGTTGGATTGAAAGCACTCACACTCGTGATTAAGCGAGAAGTTTTCTTGACTCGATTCACTACGCTGGAATTTGGGCGCTGAGCGACTTGAGAGAGTGTACCTGGAAGATCCTCTGATTCAGTCTCTTCTTCGTTGTTTGGTGGTGTGGTGACTGTCTCTTGAGTTTGTGGTGGCGTTGTGGTGTGTGCAGGGACAGTGCTGGCACTGACACTCTCTATTTTAGCTCTCGCAGATTGAATACTAGTAGGGTAAAATGATTGTTAAGAGTCACATGATATCATGTTTTTCAGTACTTACTTTCGTTCAACAACATCATTTCTAGATTTGGTAATGAGCGTCTTGAGAATATACTTGGTCTTGTTCTTGGTCTCTGATGTGCAAAGTGTGGATGGAACGATGGACCGACAGAGAGCTTCAGAAAACAACTTTAAGAGTGGCTCTTTCCATTTTGGTTCCACCTTGCTTAATGCATTGATATGATTAATAATGAGCTGCCACATACTCGACACTTGTTCTCCCACAATACTTTCAAGCTCTTGCATGTTAAACTGTTCTGATTCGCTTGCCTCCAAAACATTGGATGATATTAAGGGCACTGGACTACACTGAACAATATCCAACACTGCCAAGCACTTATGTTCAGTCGATAAATTGGCTTTGATTGATTCCACAGCTTGTATTCTTTGCTTGGCATTAGTTTTGGGGCAATTCAAATAACATAATGTCTCCATGGCGTCCTTATTTTCCAGCTTGTAATTGAGTGACATTTTGTTAAATTTTTCTTTTTGATCCTTGAGAGTTTCTTCAATCTCTTTCAAATATTGTTGTAATGGAGGAATTAGTTTGTTCATGTTCATTTTCTTTAGTTTCTGAGAGACTGAATGATTATCATCCTTATCTTGCATGTTTTGTTCAGTCTCTGATGACGATTCTGCAGGTGTCGCCTCCTCTTGCTTTTTCTTAGTGAGCTTGAAAACGGAAAGAATGCTCTTTAGTTTTTGTTTTGGATTTAAAGATTTTTGTGGAACTTCGTCCTCAGCATTTTGTTGAGCGTGTTTTGAAGACTGATTACTTCCTGCTTGATTGTTGGTTGTTGCGGAGGTTGGAAGAGGCTGAGCTTGTTGAGTTTCAGGAGAAGGCGAAGCGAGTTTTGGAGGTACTGAAGAGGTTGGAGTGATCGTTATTGATGGAGTGGGGGTGGATGGTTGCTGTGACTTTAGAGTAGATGAAGTAGTAGTGGTGATAATTTTGGGTAGAACCTCGTCTTGGGATTCACTCTCTTCTGAAACCTTTTCAATGCGCAACTCTGAGAAGGGATGACGTGTTGGAGATGAGGCAATACGTTTGGGAGATTGCAGACGAACAAAATTTTGCCCTGTTTGAATCTCGGTCTTGGTAGGTGTGGACGCTCTTGCATGTGGAGATGCTTCTGAATTGTTTAAAGAAAAATCTTCTTTCTTGTTCGTTTGACTGTGGAATTTAGGAGAGGGTGAAGGTATCATATTAAAGGTTGAATTAGAGGAGCTCGTTTTTTGGTTGTTGTTGTGGTGTTCTCTCTCATCAATATCTTCTTCCAAACGTTGAGTGAGATTGTGTGTTTCTTCTAAATCGAATGAGGATCTTGCATGCTTTGTCTGTTGATGTGACGCATTGTCTTCCAAGTCCTTCATCTTGCTGTTCTTTTCGAGCACTTGTTTTTTTTGCCATTCCTTAAATTTTGCAAAACTATTTACAGTTTGTTTTCTTCCATGCTGCTGTATCCATCATTGTAATATAAATCATCCGACCTATTCGGAATGATAGCTGCTGTGACGAATTTTTCTCTTGCGTTCGCAATTTTTCCTTCATAAACGTCATCAATCACATCTTTAAGGGTGATCATGTAAAACAAGTAAATTTCTCCATCGATCGACTTGGAATGACTTCAAAACTTACTCTTAATTTCCTTTCCATCCGTTGCTTCCATCTTTTTCTTTTTTTCTTGTTTTTCCATAAAACGTTTGGAAGCTTCCAGCGATGCTTGTTCTGACATTTTCTGAATATTCCTTTCTGTTCAGCAATAATGGTAACGAGGAAAGTTCATAATCACAATATCAATAAGTTACTAACCTCCATATAGGATTGATTTTCGTTCCGCTTCTCTTTCAATAGCATCTTTTTTGGCTTGTTCCTTTGTTATAATTAATTCTTTCACCTTTTCTTGAAGATCATTGTTGAGTTTCTTTTCTCTCTCCCATTCAAGTTGAGAGGTTCTTGATTTTTGTTTTTGTAATTCAATTTCCTCTTCAGCTTTTCGAATTTGTCGTAACTTTTCTTGTCGTGACAGTGCTTCGAACTCATGAAGCCTTAATTGAAAATTTTGTAAAAATTGTTTCTGAAAAGTTAAAAGAGTAAAATTAATTAATCATGATTTGGTCAATCGTCGTACATGATCCAACTATTGGTGCATGAATTCGAAATCCTACCTTCGCAACCTCCAATTTCACTTTTGAGCTCACAAGATGTGTTGACTGTGCCATATTGGCGTCATTCAGTGCTTGCTCCGCTCTTGCCAGCAATTTTCGATTCCGAATTTTACTCTTTTCAAAATTCTCCTCGACTTTTTTGAGTAATCGTTTCATGTAGTCCGATTTGTGATGCTCTAGACCTGCCTCGGAATGATACCTCAAATCGATTCGATGTTCAATTAATTCTCGCTGTCGACGTCTATTTAGATTGCAAATTTTCGGATCAAGGACTTGTTTATTACTGACATTAACTACCTACATTTCCAACCGTTCCTTTTCCAACACCTGCCATCGTTCCGAAGCAATACTAAATTCTTCTGTCGTTTGGGTCATCTCTCAAGGGTTCATGAGAAGCAATTTGTTCAATTTTTTTGTTTGACTTACATTTTTCGAAATTTGGCGGCAATTTCAAAGCACAACAACTATATCTTTCTCTTGTCTCGAGCTGGGTCCAATCATCATGTACGTACTGCATCGATTTATTGCTAAGTGTGTTGCGTAACATTTAAGTGAGATCAACTTCCTTGATCTTGTCCTTGATCTTCAAGAAAAGATTTGTCTTCCATGTGTCTAACTTTTGAATCTTGTCGAAATCTCTCAAAGTAATGGTGAATGTTTTGACATTCTTTTCTTCACAGGCATCCAAAAGTTTTTCAATTAATTTACATTCCAAAGAATCTCCAAAATGAACGTCCATCTCCTTGTATTCATTGAGCTTGTTTCGGACTTCTGTGATATCCTCTGGTTCAGTATCTTCCATCTTTGCCATGTAACACATGAGTGCCTTGAATTCATATTCCTTGGCTCCCCACTTCAACATTCTATCATCAACGGCTGCTGATGCTGCCTTTTCAAAGTTTTCAATGGCTTCGGCATACTTTTCATTTGCAGCTTGCAAATGAGCCAATTTAACAATACATTGGTTGGCACTGCTTTTTTGATCTTCGGAAAGGAAATAGTCTGCTGCCGACGAATAGTGACTACAGGCTTTTTCATAATCTCCCTCGTTTTCATAGACTTCGGCCATTTCCTTCTCATATTTTGCTACAGTTGCGAATTTGCCAGTCTCCATAAAAAGTTGAATGGCTTCATTCATCGTATCTGCTGTTTCTTTTGGTAAATTTGCTTGTTTATAACAATTTGCTGCGTCAATTAAAACCGTTGCGGCTTCATATTTGCTTCCGGCCTTGACCAAGAGAGGGACAACCTTTTTGTAGGTATCACCAGCTTCTTTCCATGCTTTTCCAATCTTGAATTTATTGGCAGCAGTTTTATAGGCATCCGTAGCATCTTCCACGCGATCACCGAAATAAATGAATTTGGTCATGATGGTATCGGCCTTCTTGACAAGTTCCATGGCTTGCGAGATGTTCGCTTCCTTCAACGAGCTGCTCATTTTTTTAATTGTTGTTCTTGTTGTTTGTGTTATCCGTTGATGTTGTTGTGGTGGTGGTTTTTGGTATATATACCAGCAACATCAACCTATGAAATATGAACATGATTGTCACACCTAAGAATTGCATCACTTGGTAAGAGTATTACGTGGAATGAGAGACGTTACATCTTTTTTTTAACACCTTTCTCTCTGGCACCTCTCATCTATTGAATCGTTACTAACACCCGCCAATCTAAAAAAATTAAGGTTTCATCATCGATCATACCTCAACACACAACAGAAATGAATAAAGAAGAGGATCATCTCTCGACCATGATGGATGTTTCCGGATTGTGGACGAACGAAGATCTCAATCTATTTGGAATCAATATTCAAACTCCAATTCATAAAAAGAAGGGAGATTTGCTATTTCCAGCAAGCAACGCATCGTGGGGAGAGCTTGCGATTGGACTCTCTCCTCTGTTACCACTCGGAAAGGATGGTTTAAGGGTTTGGGTCGAGAAAAAAGACTCGACTTTGTCTGAATCACAACAATGTAAAGTTTCCTCTACCTCTCCACCCATGAGCGCCTCTAACCTTCTCAAGAATCAACCAAGTAAGGAATGTATGAACATGGAAAAACGGCCAACAAAAGTCGTCGATACAGTACCGTATCAATCAACAACAACTCGCAATTCAGCAACACAATCATCGCAAACACGAACATCCTTCTCACAAAACAACATTCTCCAAAGACATGCATTGGACAGGCCTCTCAAAAAAGTTGACAATATTCAACAGCAAAAGAAAGAGCTTATCAGTGATGAAAACTTGTCACCAAATATTATTCTTTCTCAGCCACAGAAAATGGATGAAAAAATTGTCACAAAAAAACAAATAATTTCTCCAATTCCAAAACTAAACCAAAAAGAAAAACAACCTTCTGGAAAGCAAGTCCTGACACACCCGGAATCAACATTTCATTCTTCAAAACAGCAATGCACTGCAAAGAAAATTGAGTCAGAAAACCCTCCTCCACTTCCTTCTTTACCTCCACAACAATTAATTCTTAAATTGTTTGAAGAAAAACAAAAGAGATTGCTCGCAAAGTTTCAACATGATTCCAATGAATTACTTGAATATATATCCTCAGTGATGATCGAATAAAGTCAGTAAATGTAATAAGATCAATAAGAGTAATTAGAATTTTGTCTTTTTTCTTGGTTGAAGAATGTGAATTTCTGCATTGACATCTGATGATGGATTCTCGTCCATTTGTTGTTGTTGTTGTTGTTGTTGCTGTTGTTGTAATAATTGTGCAGCTTCTTTCCTTCGTGTTACTTCCATTAATGCTTGTTCCAAAGTTGGTACATTGCTATAGTTCAAATGTTCATCATCATCGTCACTACCACTCTCCTCCAAATCTTCCTCATCATCTAACAACAGCATGTCCACCTCACCATCCAAATCAGGATGCAAAAATAGAATGTTCTTGTCGAAGAATGTCTGAGGAGGGGTCTGATCCCACAAGGTCAGAATGGTTTCATCCTCAGTGATCACTTGATGGATCATGTTGTATTTAGTTAGATACTTGATCTTCTCCTCCAAAGTATGTGTTGAACGAGAGGAAAATTCCCAAAATACAGTGCTATTACTCAGTGTTTCGTGTTCGTATTCATCATCAATCATGGCATCGTCAAGTTCCTTAGTGAAGAAATCAATGTAATGAGATTCACAAATGTCTCTAAGGAAAATTTCCAACTCGTGTTGCTTTTGGAAGAGTTTTAACATGACCTGTCTCAGCTTTCCATCTTGAGTCGAGTTTGGGTTCATGAATCTTTTTTGACGATCGCAAAGAGAAAAGCAAGAGTCACACAGTAATTTCATGCTCTCAATGAGAGGAATGTAATCTGAACGTCTCAATTCAAATTCGATTTCATCTCTCTTTTCTGATAAGTACTTTAAGCTCTCCGTAATCTTTTCGTGTAACTTTGGTAAAATACTGAGGAGAGAATGGGCAAGAAGCTCTCCACTGAAAAGTATTTGTAAGGGAGATGCACGATCGAGTATTTCATCACCACACACTTACCTATTATTTCTCATTTTCTTTAACTCTTTACATTCAAGCACCAAGTTGAAAATCATGATAATTTTCCGCATGAAGGCCAAAGGCTCCTCAATTCTAATGAAAAATTTGCCATTACTCGAATGGACAGGAGAAACTGGAGCATTGGTGAGAGCCAATTCAGCCACTTTTGTGACAATTTGGAAAAATAAATGGAACGAATGTTCATCCAATACTTTGACTACTCCGTGTTGAATTCGTTCTGTTTCGAAATTTTCTTGTGACTTTCCTTCTCCGTTAATAATACCCAACACAAAATTATTCAGAGCCATCAAAAAGTAATCGATCAAAAATCTTCCTTCATCAGCTGGTAAATATGCCAATGGAATTAATAACCTTGCTTGCATGAGGTACTTGTTATGGGATGTTTGTTGTTTCGATTCTCTATGAAATAGTAAATGATAAAATGGAAGCTCTTTAAAAATAAATGTATCAAATATAAGCTTTTCAATCTCTGCAGATATGGACAGAGAGGAATACACAGTTTGCATCATGGATAATCCAACATATCCAATGCATGTCTGTAAATTCTTTCCTTCACTTAATGCAAGAAATAGCAAGCACAGTTGAGTAATGTGTACAAAAAATGGTGATTTTTCAATTTGGTTCAAAAACAATCTTGGAAGATATTGCAGAGAGCATGCTAGATCAGTATTGTTTCTTTTCAACAAAATAAGTAACTTCTCAAATGTCTCCTCATTCATTCGTTTTGTAGCATGGAGCACATTCGTTAAAGTGCTGTAGATATAGGAAATACACAGAGCATAATGGTCTATTAGCTTCCTTGAAAATTCTGTGTCTATCTCCTTTGTGATTTGTGACCTGATAGTTGTCATTCTATTACTAAAAGAAAATGTCATTTTCACGAGTTTTGCAAGAGTTTTCGTCTTGGACTCAATAAAATCAGAAATGGATACTGGCTGTCGGCGAGAGTTTTCCAAAAGAGCACCAAAGTTAAATCTTTTAACTGGAGAAATACATTTGAACTCTGGAGAGAAGGCCTGCTTGCCCTTAGTCGCCCCTGATGAATTATTCAGGGTATCATGCGTATCTGAAATAGGATCTGTTGCTTTGGAGATCAATAAATATTTCAATGTTGCATTTGTATCTGAAAACAGGCATCTGAAAGCTTCTCTCTCTTTGTACATTGCTTTTTCATCATCCTCACCATATTCTGTTGAGGCATTCAATGTTCTTACATGGTTGCAAACAATATCCAAGTCCATTGGAAAGAGTTCATACAAATCATCGAGATTCATTTTAAATATTCCTATAGACTTGGCAATTGGAATGTCATATCGTAGAGTTAATAAATAGTTCATGCTATCATTAAGAGCGTCTTCAGTTTTTTCGTCAAATAATGTTCCACAATTTTCAATACAGAGTTCACACATGGTTGTGAAAACTACATAGGCACAAACCAATTCTTCTTTTGAAGACCCTACAACACCATATTGCATGATAGCAAGTGCTAAATTTTCTTGAGGCTATGTCAAGGAATACTGCTGTGTTAGTGACTTGCAATTTTCGCAATACTTACGTGCTCTTTCTCATAGGTCATGACAAGACATTTAAAAAGTAGTGACAGAGTTTTGAGCCTAGTCTTGTTCAGTTCACTTCCTGAAGCAAATTTGCGAAAATTAAAGCTCTTCTTATTTTCAAAGCTTAAAATGTCTTTCACTATCTCATAATTGTTGATGAGAGAGGCAATCATATGTTTCATACGTGCATTGAATCCCTGTCAGATGAGAAAGTAGTATTGAAAGATGTTGAGCAATTCGCAAACGTACTTACCATCATGTACAACTTTTCAATATTGTAAATCAATAGATCAAGAACGAAAATGGTATTCTCGTCACAGAGTTTTTGATTGAACAATGTGAAAACAAATCGTTCAACATCCATTGAAGACATTAGTTGAGTTTCGTGGATGATATGCGCGGAGATAATAAGACCTAATTGTGACTTTTTATCTTGTCCACTGAAGAGCTGTTTTCTAATAAAGATCATTAAAAATTCAAATAACCTAGGTTCATATGTACAACATTTAGCAAGGACGTAACATAAACTATGCTGACATTTGACTATTATTTGTTACTGATGACATGATAACCAAAAAAATGAAAGCCTTCACTTACTTGAATATGTGACTCCATGAGAAAGGGCTTCCTTGAGAATGGACAAGTAATCTGTGGCCATTTCTTTACACAGTGACGAAGTTTGGTCTTCTTCATTATCACCTGTATCATTCGTGTCATCACACAAGCCCACCAATATATCGCTAGCAATGCTTGACCTTGAATCATTGGAGTATTGAAACATGGCCATTAAAGAAGACAAAAACTTGGAACGCAAGAGTGGATGGGCTTTAAAAGCAGAAATGAAAATACTGTAAGCCCATGATACACCTGTTTCATATGTAAATAATTCGCTATTGGATAGTAAGTAGAGAATAAATACATAGATGGAGTTGGAAAACTTCTCATTCACTATTGAGCTGGCCTCTTTAAGAGCATCTAAAATTGTAGTTAATGAAATGAGTCTCTTTGGTTTGTTCTGAAACGCATTTTTGAAAATGGAAAATGTTGCACTTCTCTCTCTACTTCGAGTGGAAAGTAGAACAATTAAGATGAGAATGTCTAATTTGGAAAACTCTTTTTCTTCTGATTTTAGGGATTTCAAAAAGTAAGCAGCAGATGATGGATTTGTTGAGAATGTTTCAGAAAGAATTTCAGAACATATTCGAGCAGCTGCAAAGTCATCATACGAAAGCTTATTCCTGATATAATGTACAACGTGATGTGCATTTCTTTTCGTCATATTTTTCAACATGATTTTCACGATATCATCCAAATGCTCTTCTTCAGCAGATTCGAGTGCGCTTTGACAGATCAGTAAAATTCTATTTTGTTGTTTTTCTGTTAAATTATCTAATTTGTACAATGTATTAATCACGATCCGTGCCAAATCATTACATCTATCATAAACTCTCTCTAGAGTGGTAATAATTTTGTCATTTTCAACTTCGGAATTTCCACACAACTTGACAATAAATTCAATTGCAATTGATTTTAAATGACTCTTTTCCAATGCTTCAACAAACTGTAAATATTTCATTGTCATGAGAGGATATGGTTCGGATCGAAGTAATTTCGTTAATTCCATTTTCAATCGTTTTTTTTGCTCTTCCATTGAACATGAGGAATCGTTCATCATCGGAATGCTATATTGATCCATCAGAGAATTAATTAGAGCAATCTCCACAGTGCTCATAGCATTGGGAGAACTTGATTGGTCATCATGATGATCCTGGACGTGAGATTGTTCTGCATCATCATGTCCTTGTTGTTGAAGCATTTTTTTCAAGAAGACCAACTTATTCGCTGGGAAAAGGTGTAACAAAACATCGAAGAGGAGACACACCTTATTCTTTTTCATGAGACCACCACCTCCATCCCACTCTACTCCATGAAGAAGAATCCATTCAAACCTCATCTGTCAAGATTCTGTCAAGAATTGATCTTCCAAAAAAAAATTTTGTTCCCGCCCATCTTGTAAAACGACATGTATTTATAGCTTTGAAAAAAAAACTCATGAAAAAGACACGCACCTCAGCCCCCATTGACCAAAAACAAGCAATGGCGGTGGTGAATCAGCAGTTTGAGTCCATGTTTCCGACTCAATCCTCAACAATTACGACAACAACAGCAGAAAAAACAACAACCACGACTACGGGAGCTAATGGATCGGCTAATGCTAAAAACAAAGAGAATACAACCGATCTGAATGCCCCATCGAACAAGTCTTCCTCTAAAAAACCATCAACGCGAGAGTTGTCGAGTCCCGAGAAGAAGAGACTTCAACTTCACTATCCCAAATATAAGAGGGCAACCTTTACTCATAACGAATTACGAAATGCAGAGGAACATTCACGTTCGGAAAACCCAACGCCCGTCAATCCTGTTCCAATCAAAACTGAGAAAGATGTTGTCGAAGAGGAACTGAGTGATGACGATGATGGCGAACAAAAACAAGAAAACATGCCGATTGGACAAGATCTTCCTGAATCCATGTTAATTTCGAAAAAGGAGGTTGAAGAAGCATTTCGTTTTCTTGACGTTCGGCAAAAAAGAAAATTAACTCCCAAAGATCTCAAAGCTCGACTGAAAATGTTTTATCCAAATATGACAAATAAGGAATACAAATTTTTAATATACGAGCCAGAATTTACCATTCAAACCCTTCAAAATATCCTGAATATTGATACAAAGAGCTCGATTTATGGATCAAATTTTTATAAAAGTTACGATCCTGTAAAAGAAGCCTTCAAAGTGTTTGATCCAAAAGACACGGGATTCGTGGATGAAAAGCATTTGAAAGAGATGATGGAACAACTTGGTTTGGGTCCAATCACAACAGAAGATTTGAAAGTTCTCATCGAGACTGCTGACAAAGACGGTGATGGGAAAATATCGCTTGAAGATTTTAGAAGCATGACTAAGATATCTGATGAATAATAAAAACATCAAAATAATAATGTAAATTTGAGTTTCAGCTTCTCATTAAGAGAGAGGTTCATTGGTTTAATTGTGACGCGATTTCATGGTACTGAGCTCGTCCATTAGCTGTTGTTTTGCAAATCCAAGTAAATATCTTGAATACAGGTGATGAAATGGCGTCAATACTTTCACCAAGAAATTTTGTTTCAAAACAGCACTTCCGAAATGTAATGTTTTGCCATTCGGACTGTGACCATTATTCGAAAATCCAAGCCAAGTCAAAGTTCCCACCTCTGTCTCGAACAAAATTTCATTTTCATTTCGATCCACAACTCGAAATACTCCAACTTGGTCTCCAATTTGAAAGTTGAGCCTCTTAATTTCCTCAATGTTTAAATTTTGTCTATTCTGTTCATTACTACTGAAAGAGGTTGCAAGTTTTAAGACATATCGTTCTGGTGTAAATGCTTTTGAAGTGAAAAAAGCTCGAGCATACTCCTCAACATTGGGATGCGTTTCTGTTATTGCTGAATGCTCGAATAAAGAATAATAATGATCAAATTGTACATTCATGCCTCGTTGAGAGGATTGCTTGTTAGGAAGTTGAAATGATACATTGTTCTGAGAGGGTGGTAATTCCTTCTCCGAACTCGACTCTTTTTCATGACCTTTCGCCATATCATCATTGAAATTCCGAACCATAAATTTCTGATGAATAAAATAACAATCGATGGAATACAGTGTAAAGATGCTGCTTCCCAAAAGCAATGGCAGTCCCCATCCTTTGAGTGACATTTTTTTTAATGTTTTTCGAAATGGAAATCGTGTTGTGTGTCGATATTCATGTCCAATCATTTTTCTAAGCGCTGTAGCAGTTTTACCAAATTTGAATGGTTCATTTCTCCTAAGGTCCGTCATTTGCTAATCTCTTCATAATATTATTGAGGATTGAATCATTTCTTTGAGTTTTCACTTTTCAAAGTTTATGGTTTGTGAAAAAGATATTATTTACATGATGAGACGAACTCGATCTGCATTACATAATGATCACTGAAGGTTTTTGAGAAGCAATGGAAGAACTATCTTCATCCTCTGTTCCACCTTCTCCCACAGAATTGGAAATATTTTTAGTACTAAAGAGAATGTGCGGAGGTAAATTGAGCTGAATTTGCTCGAATTGGTAATCCATATCCTGTGCGACACGATTAAATCCAGGAAAAACAGATGAAATTAATGGACTTCTTGAATTAATGGCTGTAGTGATCTTTCGCCGTTTGAGAGTATCACTCGGCAATTTGAATCCACAGTTTTTCAACTTGAAAGTATCCTCAGCAGTGAGAAATCTAGAGTTTTTCTTTTCATGATCCGTTATTCGAAAGTATTTGGTCCTAAAAAGTCTTTCAATTTCATTTTCAATAATTGGCTGGAGTTTTGGATTGGGAAATTCAACCGTTGCAACAAATGATGTGACCATGTACAGTGCTTCAAAAAACATGGTTTCTTTCACGGTGTCTCGAAATCGTAAATTGTGGGGACTTCGAAAAGTATATTCCTGCAAAATTTGCGAGTATGCCAAAGAAAGCTCTGATAAATTATCAATGCATTCCTTTTTTGCTTCCAATTCTTGTTTTTTATATTCTTCGGTGAGTCTTTGGTAATTTCATATCAAGCACTGTTCAGCGATGGGTCGTACTAAGAAGCCACAACTTACTTTAATTCATATTTTACCTTAGCTCGTTCATAATTTAACAAATTGGTTATATACAAAATACATAAACTGAATAATCGATCCGCCATATCTGAATTTAAAAAGTCCACAAACATTTCACAGAACTTTTGATTTTTCGTATAATTCTTTTTAGTTTCTAGAACTGAGGCCCATGCCTCATGTTTCGTTTTTTCAAGGTTGAATAATTTTGTTGTTTTGGGTTGTGTAAATTTTGTCATCTTCCCTGAGAGAACCGAGTGAGCAAAAGATGTTTGAGATTGATTATCATCATCTTTTTGTCTTCTCTCAGATGTGGCCAATTGATCACTATTTGGTTCTGAAGCATTTTCAGGCAAGTTCGCCATTCTCATCAAATTCGATTTGTGTTTGGCTGTGAGTTGAGCTGAGAGAGCTGTCAATGATTCTGATGTATTTTTTGGTTGCTGTTGTTGGAGTAAATCTCCACTACTGGGCGTCCTCGAAGGAAGGAATCCCGAATACAAGTTTTGTGATTTACTCCTTCCCTTCGTGAAAGGGACTGCAGGTTTAAGGGGTGAATAATTCATGCTGTTCGTTCCGTTCATTTCATTTGATAAAGATTCATTTGAGAGGAGAAGATCAAATAAGAGTAATACTACGAGAGATGTTTAAATTCAATTGTTTACAGAATCCAATGAGAGTGATGATCTAGACTAGGGCTGTTCAATTTTTTTTAATTTTGAAATTTACAGTTTAACTGAAACTTTGGGCGCGGTTTTTTCAATAAAAAATAATTCCAAACGGAACACTCAAAGTTCATTCAAGAAACTCAAAGAATTCTCAAAAAGCTGAACCCAATCTCTGCTTCAACAATTCTACAATTCTAGAATACTAATAAATAAAATTCATTTATTAACAAGTAAGAACCAATCACCAACTTGCAATCGTCTGAGAAAGAGTTTCTCGTTCACTCTTAAATAAATCCTACTCAACACATCGAGGTTCATTCTTCTACAACACAGACAACCAAGGTTCAATCAATTCACTGTCCCATTTGGATGGTCTTGTCTTATTCACACTTTCTCTCTTTGAAACACGTTGATAATAATTTTGCAAATGATCAAAACCCTTCAGATCAAATCCGAACCGAATTAAAATCGCTAACAAGGGATAGAAGGCACAATCGGCCAAACTCAATCTCTTTCCATTGATGAGAGGCCATAAATATTCCTTTTGTCCCAAATATTCATTCCAATGTTTCAATTCATCTCTCATCTTTTTCTTCCAATATTGAACACGAACTTTGAATTCTTTTGATTTTATCGTTGCGGAATCATCTTTGATGAGAGCATCGAGAATATCTTTGGAGAAATTGTAAGCATTCAAGGCTTCATGATAGAGAGACATGACTTCGGCATACTTGTTACGATCATTCTCAAAATCTGGTAATAAAGTACTTGATGAATCCGAATAATTGCTTTCCAGATATTGCATAATTGCTCCTTCTTCAATAATGATGGCTCCTCCATCTTCCAAAACAGGTAATTCTTTTTTAGGATTAATTGTGGGTTCCATAATGTGTTGATTGAAGTGATCACTATTGACAAATGTGTTTCGTGAAGAGGCTTCATCAATGATGAGAACATTTTCATAGCCGAGATCTTTTTCTTCGAGTTGTAATCGACATCTCCATCCGACTGCATTGAGAGAGGGATTTGTTTTTGCAGAGACAATATATCTATAGACTTGAATGACCATCTTTGTGTACAATGGGAATTAATGTTATTGTTGATGATGATATTGATGATGATCAAAAAAAGGAATTTTTCGTGTGTGAAGGAGTGGTTAAGAAATTATTGGTAATAGTGGAGTCTTGTTTAGATAATAATAATATTTGAAAAATTGATGATGAGAATGTTGATGATCAATCTTGGATGTTGCGAGGATGAATATTATCTCTTCTGTGGCAGCCTGATCACACACCCAGCAACAAATTTTTTTTGAAAGGTGACAGCCACCATCGAACCAAACATCAGAAACAATCCAAATTTTTCAACAAATTATCTACCACTCTGCATTATTTACATCCAATATTATTATTTATTCATCATCATGACCATCTTCAATACAACAATCATGATCATGACAATCATCCAGTACATGGGTTTCACATGAGTCGCATGTTGAGCTCTGGCAGTACTTGTTTTTGGACTTGCTTTTGGACTTGTATTTGTACCTGGATTTGGATTTGGTTGAGGAGGAGGATTCACGAAATTTGTGGTGATTGGTTGGATCAAGTAAATGCCACCTGTCACGACCATACTGAAAGCTTGTTTGCCCTTATTGGTGGATTTGGCAGAAACAGTAATATTCACAAAGCTTCCAATTGGAATAGACGTGATAGTAACACTCTCAACAGTATTCACTGAATCGTAACCAGAGTTATTGGTCAACTCTCCATTACCATAAAAAGTATTCACCATATTCGAAGTTGAATTTTGGACAGTGACCATAAGATCCAAATCATTAATCAATTTTTTCACGGAATCCTTCTCAGTTGGGCTTGATGGTAAATCATACCAAGCAATGGTTACTTTGACAGTTGTTGTCGTACTTGCTGTTTGAAATTGGAAATTCACAGAATCTAAAACATCCAAATACATTCGATTCACAATTCTCAAATTTCCAATTCGACTCACAGAAAATGGATCTTCATCAATCTTTAACACATTTTGCAAATTCACTCTTCCAAATCCAAAGAAATTATTTGGAATTGGCAATTGACTGAGAGGTTTTCCTAAATTGGCAGCACTTCCAATCATTTGTTCTCCCGAGTGAATAATCATGGCCTTCACAAGAGTTCCCGACAAGGTCGATCCACTTTGTGTTTTGTTTCCAATTTCAAGTTCTTTCAACTTTTGTTGGTTATTCTTATTGAAATAGTGTCGAATCAAACCGGCAGATCCAGCAGCAGCAGGACACGACATGGAAGTTCCGGACATGGTAATCAGTGAACATCCACTGTTGGCTTTTGAAGATGGAATTCCCTCTCCGGGAGTGACAATGTCTGGCTTAATTCTTCCATCGACCGTGGGGCCTATCATCATTCAAAGAGGTTTGTGTGAAAAGCACAAGTGTTCAGTCAACATCACATAACAATGTATCCAACAAGGATCAATAAGAAAATACACCTACTCACCTCTACTTGAAAATGAAGACATGCTCTCCTTATTGTACATACTTCCCACAGCAATGCCATTCTTTGAAGGTGCTAGACCACCAATAGTTCCTAATAAGGCAATACTTGCTGCATTTCCAGCACTACTAAATAAGGTCACTTGATCATTCTGTGTTGCCAAATAACTATCCAAAGCGTATCCATAATATCCATACGTATTACAGTATTCACAACATCTTCTGCCGTCGTTTGCCAAGCATTCACTGTCGGAAATTGGAACTTTGGCACCATTCGCTAGTGTTTGTTGACAGATACAGTCAAAGGTACATGAGTATTTGGGGATGCAACCCCATGAATTGGAGGAGATGCACGAGTTGGCACGTTGGAATGCATTTTGAAGATAGGTCGAAACACTGTTAAAGGAAATTCCTCCTCCCGATTTGTTTCCATCGACCACATAGAGTTTGGCTCCAATGGCAACACCCATTTCAGTGTTGACAGATGGATTTGAAGTGAGATTGAAAGGAATACCTGCCAAAGTACCAGCGACCTTTTTTGTATCATATATATATTCAAGAACATTCACAAATGATTCATTTAAAGTCATTGGAAAGGAGAATGAACCAATCCATTCATCCATTAAACAACCATTTCGACTAAATACTTCTGTTGCTACTATTAATATTACTTACATGAGTTCCATGTCCCTGATTATCCTCATAATCACCCAAACCATTCTGAGTGTCAATATAGACAATTTTTCGATTGTTTAAATTCACTTTGGTGTACGATTCATTAAATCCAGAAAAGAAACAATGAGTAGGATCTATACCTGTATCGGTGTAGGAAAGCACTTCACCTTCTCCTGTAATTCCATAATTCCAGAAATAGGCATGATTATTTCCACCTCCATTTTGAACCATTTTGTTGATTTCTAAATTGTCCAAACCAATTCGAATACTTCTTGTAATGTAATTAACGGAAGGATCATCAAGTAAATGATCCAACAATTGAGAACCCATTTGATTCGAAATGGAATTCCACAATCCAGATAATTCTGGAATGGACTGAAAGAAGTTTTGTAAATCCTCTCGTCTCGCCAATTGAAGAACACTTGGATGTGAGAATTGTTCTCGTTCGAGACGATCCCATACCTGCTCATCAAAATTCAACAATGAAATGTGTAAATGTCCATCTGGATTCAATTCAAACTTTAAATCAAAGAATTCCGTCAATTTGATTTCAAGCCATGATTTGAATTCATGAATATTTGGATTCGAGTGATCCTCTTGAGAGTGTTGACTCAACAATGTCCACCACTCGTTTGGAATTTCGTTTCTGAAACGAAAAGTCTCTGCAAGATTAAGACTTTTCATTCTCGAAAAGATGGATTCCACATGAGGAGGAGACAAGGCAAGTAATTCACGAGAGAGGATTTGTTGCATGCCTTGATGAAACCATTCTCTCAAATTAGCCACTCGATTCACCTTTTCTAACAAATGATTTACCTTGTTCTCGTCGTTATTGTTCTCGTCGTCAAACAAAATCTTTAACTCTCCATGCAATTTCAAAGATTCCAATGTCAATTGTGGAAAACTGACTTTATACTCTTTTGGAACTTGTTTAATCCATTCGACATGTTGTTGAATGAAGGGATGATTCGAGAGATGAGTACGAATGAATTGTGGAGAGAGACGAGTGGTGAAGAGTTGACTCTCTGTGGAGGAGAATTGAAAATGTTGTTTGTAAGATTTGACTTTCATCAATGATGCAAGAGTTTCAAGAACTGAGCTTGTCAACAAGACATGATCCTTCAGTTTCACATGAACCATGAGTCGACGTTGGTTGTCAGCAGTGGTGTCGGTACCTGAAGCGAGAAGAAGGTTGTCATGGACACTGTCACTTGTCAATTGAGAAGCGAACAATCGTTGATGATCTGTTAAGAGGATTAACAAAGTGATGACTAAAAGAAAGATGAATGCACGAAGTGCTGAATGTGAAGGAAACGCCGCTGTCATTTTTTTCGAACTGGATCTTGTTCTTCTTCGTTGACAAGTGATGTAAATGCGGTTTTGTTCAAAGTTACATGACTTTCAGTTTTTATTTGTTTGACTACTTTTGGAGAAGTTTACTTTTTTTCAACCGAGATGCAACCATGGGATTCACATGATGACGGGCGTGTTGATTTCTAGTTCAAAGGGTTAATAATGAGACTTTCCATCAAGATCAATATCCTCTTGGAGAAATGGAATTGTCTTCCTGTTGTCAAATATAATCAATAAATTAGGAAGAAATATTTTCGTTCATGTCGAGCCTTTCTAGCTCAGTCGGTAGAGCGTTGGACTTTTAATCCAACGGTCGTGGGTTCGAGCCCCACGAAGGGCGAAAAATTTTTTAAGAAATGTTACGTTCCGTTACAAAGTTTTAAACGGAGAAGAAACAAGGACATTTCGCTTTCCAAGCGTCAAGACTGACGTAGTAGAGAAAGAAAAAAAGGTCAGAATGTGAATTAAAAATATTGAATTTATTCCATCTTCTAAAAACTCAAAGTGGACAATACTCCTCCAATTAATAAATATCAACATTATTAAAAGTTTGCAATTTGAAAGTCTGTTGTGAAGAACTAATGATAATCTTGTGGAATGGTCCATGCAATTCACCATCCATGAGAACTGAAAATTGTTGGAAGGTTGAACTTTCAATGGTGACCGAACCAACATGATAATTTGTGCCAACGTCACAATCTCTCATCTTCTTCTTCTTCTTGCTACCAGTCTCTTCAATAAATACTTCTAACCAAGGTTGACTTGGAGCGACAAGAGAACCTCTGTCACCAAATAAGCTACAGGATTGAATTGAAATCGAATTGTACGTCTTGGCAGGCTCTTGAATTTCAGCTGCACGATTTTCCTCACCAGTGGGGTCCATTGGAACATAACTGACAGTGAGTGGAGTACCTGTAAATTTGAATTGTTTGTTATCTAAAATCTCCTCAATGCTTGAAGCTTCAATCTTGTTCTCACGTTGGAATAAGTGAGCTTCAGCCAAAATACCAATATCCAATCGTTGACAGAAAGACAATGAAATAAATTCCTTGGTCTTGGTAGATTTTGATTTTTGGGCATCTTGTGTTCCGGATGGAATGATAATGACCTCGTTGGTCAAGCATTGTGTATTGTAAATGTGAACTGGATAAGATACAGTACCATCAATAAAGTAGTCATTCAAGAGACTTCTTGTGAACTTGTGTGGAGTCTTGACCTTCTTGTTGGGTTTGTATTCAGTAGCTTTCACAAGTTCTCTCTTGCTCAATTTCATATGAGGAACAAAGAGAGTAGATTTTCTCGTAGAGGCATAAGATCTGCCCGATCTCTTATCAAAGAAGTCATCTGCTGTGGTTCTATTGAATGAGAACAAGTGTGGTAATACAGGAATCTTACAAAGAAGTGGATAGAATACATGTCTCGAATACCATCCATCGTATTTTTCAAGCCAGCTTGAGAGGTAATTATTAATACCAAGAGGCAACAAGAAAACTCTCAAATCCACAGTTGGCTTTGTCTTGAAAATATTGTTCTTGTGTGCCAAGAAGAGAGAGTGAACGAAACGATGTAAAGTTCCGCTACCTCCTGCAACAGCGACATCAATTTGAACAGATTCTGCATCTTGAGGGGCTTCCTTACGAGCATTCTCAATCAGCATTTCAAGTTTGTCATAATAGCATGAACGAGGGAAAA
The DNA here is from genome assembly GCF_008403515.1 of Naegleria fowleri. NCBI lineage: Eukaryota > Heterolobosea > Eutetramitea > Acrasida > Naegleriidae > Naegleria > Naegleria fowleri. The sequence goes on from NW_025407945.1 coordinate 166,312, forward strand.
TCTTCTTTTCCATCTTGAGTTTGGTCAACTCATCCTCTTCAGGCATGACAATGAGCTCTACCTCAACATCTGGTAATTTAGGAGCTTGAACTCTTACCAACTTGTAACTCTCACCTGTTGGCTTGAATGACTGCATTTGCTTGGCAATGTTTAAGAGCTTATTCTCATCAGCACAGGCAGCGCATACTTCATCATAGTATTCAGAAATGGCGTTTGCCGAGAGCTTTTCCAATTCCTTTGACATTTTCTTGACTTCAGAGTTTGCAGATTCATCGAAAATGTTCAACACCAAATTAGCTCTACATTGAATAATATCGTCATCAGCAAAATTATTGCTCATGTCAACTCGTTCCGTCAAGTGGTCAGCATAGTGAGAAAATCCATTGAAAAGAATGTGAACCTTTCTTCTCTTCATGATACTCTTTCCCTTCACGACAACTCGTTGTACACTCTTCTCGAATCGTTCTCTCATAAGAATACCAGGATTCGATTGTTCCTTAAGACACATACTCAAAACATTGTGACACAGGCCTCCAATTGGGAGAGGTTCAAGGAAAAATCTTTGTAAAAGTGACATGAGTTCTGGTAATTTTTTGCTCTTTCTAGAAATCACAAGTTGAGGTAAAAATATTTTCATAAAATTGAAAACATTCTTGAGAGCAACAGAATCATAACTCTCAGAAATGAGAGATTTGTTTGAGCATGTTGAAATGACCAATGTCATCAGATCGTTCAATACATTTTCGGTATACTTGGGCAAGTGAGAGACAACAGTCTTGAGTCTCTCATAAATAATTGCTCCAATGCAAGTAAGTGGGTCGTGGAAGCTCAGAGATGGTCTTAATGCAATATCAGATTCTTTCACAACATCGTAATCCACACAAACGTGCATATATTTGTACAGAGTATCAACAGGTGGACATAATGCTTCACAAATTTCTTCTCCTATTGAATCATTGTGACATTGGAAGCGAAGATTTTTCCAGAGTTGGAGAACAGACATGAGTGAAGCATTTTGGAAGTCAAACTTGTAAAACGATGATACAAAAATGAGAGAAAGCATGATCGCTGATCTCTCGTGCAATTGGGCCTTTGAAAAGTAGTCTCCATCTGAAAAGAAGCTAGTATTGAAAGAGAAGCACTTGTTGTCTTGAAGGGAAGAAATGACATCGGAGAGTTCCAAATCGTCATTGGTGAGTACGTCTGAAGTGACTGAAGCTGAGCCAGAGGTGCTTGTCGTGGACTCTCCAGGTTTTGAGAGGTCATAGTATGTATTCACAAACTCTGAAATGCGCTCATCAACTTGAACGACCAAGTGTCTAATATGATGATTGTGAACGTTTTGTGAGGATTTTGTGAGAATTTTGTTGAAAATTTTCGTGTGATGGGATGAACGGCAAGTTGTGAGAAGGATTTTAAAATTGACGACGGGTAATGATGATTTGATAGAGTACGCATTCATTGTCACCGAGTATTCAATCATCATCATAGTATTTGAATAACAACAAAGATTGGGTGTGAATATGTTAAAGAACGTCATAATACGTACCTATTTTTCACTTCCTTTCTCTTGGCAAGAAGTGGATTGTGAGCGTCATACTTTTGAGAACCTAGCTGAAGACTTTCAATGACTTCCTGTAATGTAATTTCCTTGTCATCAACATATTGATCATTTTCAGAGTTTTCTGTCAACTCTTGCTTCAATTTCAATGCCTTTTCCTCGAGAATCAGAAGTTTTCCTAATAATACAGTCAAGTACACAGTTGCCAAGCTAGGATTGGTTAATTGGTTCCACAACTTTTCATAAGCTTTTTCGTCAACACCGCTTGTTTTAGTTTGTTTTCTCTTGAGTGTTTCATTGAGTTCGGCAACAAACTTTTTCACAATTTCGTGATCATACTGAATTTGATGTGAATCTGTTTCGCTCATTTCTTCTTGTTGTTGCGATAAAGATTTCTCGATTGTTGTTGTTGTTTGTGATGATGATAAATTTTCGTGAAGCTTTGTGTAGAATTCTTCCTCGTCCTCGGGTGATAATAAAGGGAATTGTTGTTCAAGTTCTAAAATCACAAAATCAACTAAATAGGATAGGGTCTTTACAGTCGAAAGACACTGGAGTGAGTTTGTAAAATTAAAAGGAAGAAAATAAACTTTGTTACGATCAGATGAAGCAGCAGGTGATGATGATTCTGCGACACCTCCTTCGATGGTTGTTGTTGCGGTGGCAGCAAGGAGTGGTGATAGTGATGTGTAGAAAGGTGCTGTTTGCGAGAGAGGATAATCGAGAGGGTTCAGCAACAGCAGTGGCCCTTTGCTCTTTTTTTGTTGCTTGTTTGACATGTTATGGGAAAGGTTGATGGTTGACGTTTGGGTGCGACCGTGATGGGAAACAAGGGCAAAATAAAATAAATTTTGGATGATAAAGGAGCTTGAGGAGATATCAAATCTTGCTTGGAAAGAGTAATTAACGCTTCAATAAAATTGCATTAATTAAAAAGCAGAGCAGACGAGCAGATTTATACGGAACTGCTTTGATGAAAATTTTAACCACAAAGAATGAAGGAACGGGAAGAATTTGCAAGTTTTGATGATGAGAATGAAGAAGAAAATATAGCCAACCCGAATAAGGGAAATTCAACTACAAAAATCAATACTACCGATTGATACAATTAAAGAAGAAGCTGCGATTTGAACAATGTTAAAAGATAAAAGGCTTTGTGTTTAAGGGAGGATTTCGTTCAAGAGATTTTTTTTGCTCTCGCTTTGCCTTATTGTTAAAATTCAGCAGCAACCACTCTGATTCCTTTGCCTTATTTCTTCCATTCTTCCTCCAACACAAATCCCGGTTCATGTGCATTTGCTTGCATTCACATTTGATAAGTTGTAGATGACTATCGGAATACAGAGAGTTTATTTAAGCACCATAGTTGAATCTGAAGATGTGATTGGTCACATAGAAACCACCGTTTTCGTTGGTCAAGTGGAAGTATTCACAGAATGGGTGTGGGTGTTCATTGTCAATCTATATAACATACAGGATAAATTCACAGATGGGTGTGTTCATTCCATTTCAAATTGAATTGAACCATGGAAACGTAACAGATACACACGTGATGATAAAATTATTTTCATTGCAGAGGTCAAGAAAATAATTCATATAAATTCATGAAGAATAAAATCACAATCATCAATCATATCACTGTGTGGTATGTTTGATACTTACAACAACGCTTCCAGTACACAAAATATTGATGCCTCCGGACATACTTGGTTGGCAATCGCAAACGTTAATATCGTGTCTTACGGTGGTAAAAGGTAATTCAGTCAACTTTTTCAAAATCTCGACTCTTCCTTGAATCTTGTCCTTTTCCCAAGTGAGTAAACTGTTGTCAGTATATAGAGGAGCAATATTTTGACGATTTTGATCAAAAGTACTATAGTAGTGCTTGACGAAAGCTTCTCCAATTTGTACGTAGTCCATGATGATGATGATGATGAAAACAGCAGCAGCTAACACACCAAACACAAAGGCTTAAAATATTTTTTTGTTTCAGATGTGGAAGGCCTTCCATGATGATGGTCGGAATTTTTGAACCACACCCAAATTCCTTGAGAGGGAATTCATGGGGTTTGTGTGGAGAGAAATCAATGCCAATGATTCTAACAATAAGGTTTGATGATGAAGGAGATATGAGAACTATGGAATGGTCATCTTTTCTTCATCATCATCATTGAAGTAAAAGATGTGTTTGTATTGTTTCCGCAATCGATTGATTTTAAATCATACAAAAAAATTCATTAATTCGCAACAACGACAATCATCATAGAGTCCTCTTTTTCTTGAATAATTTTCATACAACACAATCTCCATTATCATTACCAGCCACAATGGTAAGTAGAGAGATGATTTGTTTTTGTATCACTCAACACCATCATTGTGTTCAATTTGTATTGCAATACAAACCTGTTTAATAATAGTCTGTAAAAATCAATCAGGAAGTGAAAGATATCACCCGAGTAGAACGAGTGGGTGCTCACTCTCATATTCGTAACCTCGGTGTTGATGATTCCTTAACTGCCCGTGCAAGCTCGGGAGGTATGGTCGGACAACTAAAGGCAAGAAAGGCAGCTGCAATCATTCTTCAAATGATAAAGGAAGGTAAAATTGCAGGTAGAGCAATCCTTATCGGAGGTATGTTTTCATAATAGAATTGTTTCATGAAGAGTTGCTAAATTATCTCTGCTCACTTGTGAACAAACACATTTCCTACATTGTACACACATTTGATGATCATGTTCGGATTTGTTATGAATACAACATTGATGAATAATAATTTCAAAATTCACTTCAACATTATTTGGTGAAATTAATGAAATTTGAATCCATCAAATCGGACTGTATTTGTTTCTGACATTGAATTACTTGGACTTTGATGAAAAACAGGACCTCCAGGATCAGGTAAAACAGCCATCGCGATGGCCATGGCTCAATCTCTTGGCCCCGAAACTCCATTCACAATGATTGCTGGCTCCGAAATTTTCTCTCTTGAAATGAGCAAAACTGAAGCTTTAACACAAGCATTTAGAAGAAGTATTGGAGTTCGTATAACAGAGGAATCCGAAGTCATTGAGGGTGAGGTTGTAGAAATTCAAATTGATCGACCTCTCGATTCTAGCAGCGCATCCCAAGGAAAAACAGGTAAAATCACATTGAAAACAACAGATATGGAGACAATTTATGATTTAGGAGCCAAGATGATTGAAGGTTTGCAAAAAGAAAAGGTTCAAAGTAAGGACGTTATTTCCATTGATAAGGCAACAGGAAAAATTACAAAGCTAGGTCGATCAATTTCATCCACTGGCGACTATGATGCGATGGGACCAAATACAAAATTTGTACAAACACCAATTGGTGAATTACAAAAGAGAAAAGAATCTCAACACATGGTAACATTACATGAAATTGATGTCATCAACAGCAGAAGCCAAGGTTTTATTGCTCTCTTTGCTGGAGATACTGGAGAAATTAAGTCAGAAGTCAGAGAACAGATTGATCAAAAAGTAGCTGAATGGAGAGAGGAAGGTAAAGCAGAAATCGTTCCTGGAGTTTTATTTATTGACGAAGTTCACATGTTAGACATTGAATGCTTTTCATTCCTGAATAGAGCCATCGAAAGTGACATGGCACCCATCTTGATCATGGCTACAAATCGTGGTAATAGCACCGTAAGAGGAACTGATATTAAGAGCCCCCATGGTATTCCAATTGACTTGCTAGATCGTACACTAATTATTTCTACCTCACCATATAGCCAAGAAGAATTGAAACAAATTATTCAAATTAGATGTGAGGAAGAGGATGTAAAACTGAACGAAAAGGCCCTCAATCTATTGGTAAAAATTTCACAGGAAACATCACTACGTTATGCCCTTCAATTGATAACCACAGCCTCTCTCGTTGCACAGAAACGAAAGAGTAGTGAGGTTGGTGTAGAGGATGTGAAAAGAGTTTTCGGCTTATTTGTGGATGTCAAGCGATCCGAATCATTTTTACAAGGTTTCCAGAGTCAGTACATTCTCTCAACATCAGGAACCACCTCAACAACACAAGATAAAATGGATACTATGGAATAAATGTAAGTGTGCACTCAATGCACTTAATGAACACAAGCATTATGTATCGATTTTGTTTCGGTAAACTTTAATGTACAAATTAATACATATTAATACTTCCACAACTAAACATAATATACCCTGACTCTGTTGGAGGCGACCAGTTTGTCACCATCATAAAAAGCAGTATCAATGGTTACATTTCCAGACAAAATTTCAGGTCCAATAGTGCCTTCCTTTGCAGCTTCGATGACTGATTCCCAAGAGTTGACACTATTTGGAATGACAAAACCGAAATCAAAATCCCATCTCTCAATATCTTGTCCATTCAGCTTTACCAATTGAACAAGGGAAAGATTTTTAAGTGGTTGCACGCATGAAAACACAATTTCCCTCTGGACTTGTTTGCATTGTAATATTTCTTTGGGTATTTCTATATTTTCGAAATGATTTGGTAGAACGTAAACATGGAATCCGACATGTTGTTGTTGTTGTTGGATCGATCGAATCTAACAAGATCACTTACTAATGGCAATTTCTCCCTTATTAATCTCGGAAAACGTATGGTTAGACCAATCCGATTCCCATAATATTTTACTTTTTGAAGCCATTTTCATCTTTTCACTTGTTGTATTATTTAAACGAGGATCAACATCAATTCCGATCGTCGACGCATTGTATCATCATTAGCAAGACACTCATCTCTCCTACAACTCAACCCTCACTTACATTTTCAAAACATCTTGAGAGCTCATTTTTTTTAAGGATTTGCGCTTGCAAGATCATCGAAACGGATTCGCAAGTCATACAACTTGTCAGACAAGATCACACTACTGAACATATAAATGTTCATACATCAAACCTTATAATTATACAAAATAAATAATATTATTGATAATGATCAATATGACTCAATTCTCTCAGTTCAATATCGAGAGGAGCCGTGTCTCTGATTCAACTCGTAAATGGAACACCACTCTCATGGTCTAGTGGCATACATTTCCTCAATTTCTGTCTTGTATCGTTTCACAATGTTGGAACGTTTCAATTTCATAGCAGCGGTCAACAATTCATTTTCAGGAGTCCACTCATCAAGCAATAATTTGAAATGTTTGATTTCCTCCATTCTTTGAAGGTTGTTTTTCTTAGCTTCTTCTTTTAGCGAGGCTGCCACTGCTTTGATTAGTCTTGGTTCCTTAATAATTTGATTCAAATCTCCTTGAATACCTTGTTCATGAGCCCATTGTTTTGTGTATCCTGGTTGGACCAAAATGAGAGCCACAGGATAGTCTCTATCTGAATCACCATACACCATAATTCCATTTGGAGAAACAAATGGACAATTACCATAAACACTTTCTAATTTTTCAAGAGCAATGTATTCACCATTGACGAGTTTGGTCAAATTCTTTTTACGATCCACAATGCTGAAAGTACCATCCTTATGTAGAACACCAATGTCACCTGTAAGGAAATATCCATCTGATGTGTAGGCCTCTTTGGTAAGTTGATCTTGCTTGTAATAACCGAGAGAAACATTGTTACCCTTAATGGCAATTTCACCACGAGGTTCTTCATCATGGATGGTATATCCCATTTCAGGAACAGAGATTAATTTGATTTCTGTAGATTCATACCGTAGTTGTGTATTGAATGAAGTAGTCATTGAAATTTGTAATTGAACATTAAATGGATTGTAACTAGATACTATTGAAAAATTATTACTTACGGCATGTAATAATTGGAGACCCAAGGTTCTTTGGAGTGAATGGTTGATAACCATATTGGATACAACCACCAGCGGATGTTTCCTGTATAAAGATGAGTTAGGATGACATTAGTTTGTTCAAAATTCAAGATATGGGTGCAGCATGACACATTCATGGAGTTATAGTTTGAGTCACGCGCACACACAACAAGAATTCAACTTACAGTCAAACCATATCCTTGAATTACTGAACAGGACATGCATACACGTAAAAATTCATGAGTCTCCTTTGAGAGAGCAGCACCTCCTGAAAGAATTAAAGCTAATTTACCTCCTACGAGCTTTTTAAACTTGTTGAAAACCAAAAAGTTCCATATTGGAGATTCTCTTCCGTGTCTAATTGCATCCAATTTGTAATTGTAAGCATTGTGGAAAAGCCATTGTACAAATGGAGGAGATGATTTAATCTTCTCAAAAGCGCCCTTCTTGATGGTGTCAAAAACTCTTGGAACACCTGCCAAAACTGTTGGTGCAACAACTTCAATGTCACCCTTTGGTTTGGCACCTCTGTCACTTAAAGTCTTTGGATTACCGTAACCAATCATTCAGCCACGTTTCAAAACGACATGCTGTAAAATGTCAAGATGTTTATGGTTTTAACATGTATTCTTAGTATGATAACATACCTCAGCAGCCATTTCCAAAATGTGAGCTATTCACGAAGAAAAGCATTAGGACGTGGATTGGTTATTATGATGGCGCGTGTTACATTGGAAAATGAAAATTTTCAAAATATTGACTTACCGAGTGGTAAATAAGCAAGATATTTGTACTCAATATTTGGATCGTCTCCAATTTTTTGATCAGCTCCAGCAATAATTGAAAGAATGTTCTTGTGTGTGACTGTGTGTGGTCATGAATCATGAAAGCATGAGGTAGAGATTTTCAAGAAGTAGTTCAATTTGTAAGATCATGATAATTGAAAGAAAATATCAACTTACTCATCACTCCCTTTGGTTGAGCAGTTGTTCCACTTTAAAAAATCATTGCATTTCTTGTCAGTACTTGTGTCGTAACAATATCACATACCTTGTATACATGATTAGAGCAAGAGAATTAACAGTTGCTTCTTCCTTGACTGGAATTACACTATTACTCTTGTAGTCAGATTCACCAATTTGTTCAACTTCCTCAAAAGGCAAAACCTTTAATCCCTTCTTCTCGAGAGCTTCTACTGCATCCTTTGTCTTCTTTTTTTCATTCTCATCGGACACAATCGCCTTGGTATAGATGATATTCTTCAAAGTTGGACATTTCGGAACAATAACATTGGCCATTTTAGCGAGATTCTTCTCATTGACAAGCATGGCAGTCAACTCAGTTTCATTGATGGCAGCACACAAGGATTCATCACCTAAACTAGCATAACAAGTCATAACCACCATATTGTATTGATAACAACCATGAAGACACATTAACCATTCCTTTCGGGTGTCTTCATAAATTCCGAACAAATGATGTGAATTCAAACCAGTGACTCGAGCAAGACCGGCACCAAAGTTCTTGATGCGAGAGTAAATCTTGTCGTAACTTTCATAGGTCAAATCAGAGAATTCAATAATTTCCCAATCATGGCCTTCTTTCTTTTCAACGATTTTGCGGATGGCTGGTCGATAGCCCAAACAAGGCTTGTCCTTGTTATCGGCAACGACTTTGGCCAATAATTGCTTCATCGTATTCACTCCTTCAATGGGAGTGTAAGCCAAACCTTCAGCACTTTCTAATGCTCTTCTTGGTTTGGTTTCGGTTTTTGGATCATACGAACCATCATCCACTTCAACACTATAGGATTTTACGTTTTTAAATACTTCCCGAAGATCATGAGTGGCCCAATTCAAACCAATCGTGAATTTTAAAAGATAATACACGAGAATATCCAAAACATTGATGCCGAAGGCTACCACCGATCCAACAAAGCTCAAAGCAAGTTCCAATAATTTGATCATGGTTGATGAATGTCAACTTTTCCACAAAGAACAACTCGAAATAATGTGTGAGAACAAGAGGAATGTTGTTTCTATTTTTTCTCTAGAGAGTGATTGTTTCAGCTTAAAGAATCTTTGATGTGTTGTTGTGGTGTTGTACACGTGGGGCACAAATTTTGCCTGCAATTCTCCTGTGATCGACAACTGCGACCTCTTCTAACTCTGTGCCTATGGACGCAAGAGGAAAAAAGAGATGAGCGGATAGTTTGCGGAAGGTTCTCATGTTCGAATACTGAATGAGGAACTCATCGTTCAGAAAAGGCAGCTTGTAATTTATTGCATTGGGATATTTTCCTTCTCCTTATTGGCGTTTGATGTGTTCAATGATGTTGAAGATAATTGCTGCTTGTATTTCTGTCTAATTGATTCCAAATCAATAGAAGATGCAGAATTAACCTTCACTTGTGCCAATCGTTCTTTAATGCTTTGAACGTTGGCTAAAGAACTGGAAAGTGACAATGTTGAGGATGTTGCCAATGAGGCTGACGAAGAGAGAGAAGCGTGTGCAGACGAGCTTCTCAACTTGAGCTCCTTTCGATAGTCATCAATAGAGAACTTCATCTTGCTCATGCTTTCTGAGGTAAGAGAGTGGTGAGGCTTGGAAGAAACATTGTTGTTGTTGGAATTAGTGCTCACACTGTTCTCAACAATGGAGGCGATAGCAGAGGCTGAGCTTATTGAGTTGATGACCGAAAGTGAAGGTGTCAAATCCTTGAGGGCAGGTCGTGTGGATTCAGGAGGTGTTAAGGATGATGAAGAGAGTGTTGAGGTGGACACGCTGCTCGACGATGGATACTCGCTTCCAGTTGCTGTCTTCTGTTGACTCTTTGCTTGTTCATGACCTGCAATTTTTGCAATGGATTTAACAATGTAATCCTGGAAGATTTTTCCAAATTGTGTAGTAGCTAAAAACTCACTCAACTTGAATTCAGGATGTTGCACTTGGAAATGATACAGTTTGTACAAGCCTGACTTGTTGGTCTCCTTGTTTCCAATCATGGTACAAATTTCCTTAAGCAATTCGCTATCAGATTGTTGTTGAGTAGAACGAACAGGAGAGCCAATCACTCTCGAAGAAGTGCTGGTTATGGAAGAGTTGGAAATGGAAATAACATTCAGCTCATGCTCAATGTGTGCAATCATGACCTTATTGAGTCCATTCATGTGCGCTCTCAGTGTAGCTCCCTTCAATCTCACCAATGTTTGAATTATTGTTTTAATGGTGATGAATGGACTGTCGTCCTTTCCTTCGAAAAATGTTTGTGGATTGTTCGTCATAAAATGTTGAACATCTAAAAGAACGGTATTAATATCAATGATTCCAATCGTCTTCTCCAAGGTTTTGGTAAGCTTGTTAAGACATTTGATCAGTACTCGAGTGAGAGTGGATGGTTCCTGTTCGTGATCGAGACATGATTTCTCCAGCATGGAAATAAGGCAGCCGTAGGCAGTTGTTCGTGAAGAGTTTTCTAGAATCTTGAGAATGAGACTATTGAGAGCAGACATCATCTTATCTCCATACTCAATGTATGGCAACTTTTCATTGAGCAACAATCGGAGAAGAGTATCCAACAAGTGATACAATGACTTCTTTGTGACTGCAACTGAAAAGGGTCTTGCCTCAAACAGTCCCATGAGAGTATTGATAATGATTTTACAAATTCTTGGACCTGACAAGCCAATAATGACAGAGTCGAAAACAACCTCAAAGAAGTTAGTCAGGGCATACAGTAATGCTTCCCGATTCATAGCAATTCCCATATCTTGTGCCTCCACAAGCTTATCGAGTGCTTTCATAGCATTCATAGCATTCTCAAAGTTGCTAATTTTTGTGTTGGAGAGTAGGGAAATAACTTGTTCAACAGATAGCTTGAGTTCCTTTCGTTCAGGTATGATGGTTTGTACTCTTCTTGGAGTGAGAAGATTGGTTGGAGACAGAAGGAGCAATTGATCGGTTGGAGCCTGAGTGAACTTCATCTTCTTTGGTGTTGTGAACACACTGTCTTTCACTTGATTGAAATTTCTCTTTCCAGGAGTTGATGGTGCATTATCTTGTAGAGAGGAAGACCTTGTTGGACTCTCCTGGCCAGAGAAGGATCTTAATGGGTTATTAGATGGAGCCGAAGGGAACAATGATGCTTGTGTGAGAGTTCTTCTGGATGCTGAAGAGTTCTTTTCCTCTTCTTGACTGCAAGAAGAAGGTTCTTTCAATTGTCCAATGGTTTGTCTGACCTGAGTTTGTTGAGTTTGTTGCGTTTGTTGTCTCTTAATATCTCCAATGGTCATTGCAGTCTGCTGAGAAGTTGATTTAGAAGTAGCTTGTACAGTTGTGGACGATTTGGTTGCCTCGACTTGACCATTCACGCTTTCCATATTCAGAGGTGTTTCTTGGAAAGAGTTCAATGAAGAGGTGGATGGTACAATATTTTCATATTTCGATATAACTGAGAGAATGGTGGACTTAAATGCTGGTTTAAGATCCTTGCAGTTCTCCTTCACAAAATCGGCTCCAGTGGATTGAATCATCTTTTCCAGAATACTTTCTGCTAACTTCCTTGAACATGCCTTTGGATCTTGCAAACTATTGATAATTGATTTCACAATTGGTTGGAAGGTATCTCTTGTTTTGATCTTCATATCAGACATGTAAGTATCAATAAATTGCAGAGCATCCTTTCTTCCATCGGGATGACCCTTCTCATTCGTCAACACTTTATCCATCGATTTAAGGATACTTTCCATTGGTATATACTTGATCAAGGCTTCAAGAGTCTTGTAGGTGTCTGTTCGAACGCCCTTATTGTTGTGACCTAGCTTTGTGATCATGTATGGAATAATGGCATTCGTAAACTTATCCATAGCACTTCCAACAGCCTCTCCAATTAATACCAATAATTCAAGAGTAGTACTCAAAATCTTTACATTGGCATCTTCGAGTCTCTTTTTCAAAGCCTGAATAAGATTGTTAATATTTGGTGTAATTCTCTTGTTGGCTTCAATGATGATGCTCTTCACTTCTTCCAGTGCGTCGAGTCTCGCTTTCCATGCCTTATCTTCCATGTCCTTAAATAGTTTTGCTGTGAGCTTTCCAGAAATGTCTGTTCTTGGAAGAAGGTCTTCGAACGACGTGGTGCCACTACTACTTGCAGCACCACTATGCTCTTCAGAATCAACTGCCATTCCAATATTGCTACTCTTATTTGAGCCTCTGACAAACCTTGTTGCTGCTGGTGTGTCATGCTGAACTTTTTCAAAGTCCTTCTTGATCGTGTCCAAAGTCGCAGGTTTAACGTCTGACAAAAAATTGAGCAAACCTTCTCCCATGAATCGTTTCATTGTGCATAGACACATGGTTGCTCCCTTCTTAACTTCAGGTTTGCTATGGCCCAGACATACTTTAGCAAATTCAATATGTGCCTTAACATCAATGGTTTGCAAGGCAAATTCCTCCATTGTCTTGGACATCCATGAGAGCCATTCTGAAACGACTTTTGGATTCTTGTGATCTTTTAGAAGTGAATACAATTGGCCAAAAACAAATTGGGGAGAAAAGTATTCACAAAATTTAGAAAGACATTCTAAACATGTGTCTTTGAGTTTGGCTTGTGTCACCTTCTCAATCATTCCATCAATAAATTTAGCAGCAGCTCCTGTCGAAAGAGAGAACAATTGTCCATAATGTACATGGCAACTTCTGTGAGTTTGTTCAGTACTTGTGCATTGGCGTCTTTCCATCCAGGTTTTTGGTAAAGAGTCAATATTATTACGTTAGCATTGTGGTTGAGTGTATCTTTGTCCATTTCAGATATAAAGGTAAGAAGATTTTCCATGGCTTCAAAACGAATTTTCCATTGTGAAGTCCCCATATTCTCCAAGAAAGATGGTGGAAGTACTTCTTCAGCTCTCATCAATGCCTCTTCACAAGAAATTGGGCATGAAATACCCAAGTCAACACTTGCCATCGATGGTTTTGCACTTGTGGTCTTCTTCTTGCTTGGAGGACCGTTGGTAGCAGTGTTCGTTTCTTCTTGCTTTCGCTTGACAGCAGGATTCTTTTGAGGAGGGGCTTTTTTGACTGGGGGTTCTGCTTGCTTCTTTGTTTCTGATTTTTGGGAGGAGCATGATGATGAAGGTTTAGATTGTGGTGGCTGATGAGCGGCGGGAGAAGCACCAAAAGTACTCTTAAATTCCTTCACCTTCTCAATTCGAATGTTGTCCAATTTGGAAAAGTAAGGATCAAAGTTTCTCTCTCCAACAAGCCACAAAATTCTTCCAAGGCATTTGAATGATGCCTCTCTTACCTCCTTGTTGCTATCCTCTGAGGCTTGTACAACTGCATCTGTTAGAGTGTTAAATAATGATTCAATAGCATCAAAACCTGGTTTTCGAGAGAGGCACTTTTCGACACAATTAACGGCTCCAATTTTCTCAAAGGGAGACTTGCTATTGATGGAGGAAATGAGAAGAGGAGCTAATTCGGAGAAAGAAAGAGAGGATTCTTCTACGGACGAGACTGCATTAGCCACCAATTCACTAAGCTTTTTATCCTTCATCTTGGGCAATAATTTCTCAGTAAGCTCTCTTGCATATGTACTGAAATTTGTCTTCAATCCTTTTGAAAGCAGTTCAACACACTCAACGACGAGCTTGGTTACGGCAAGGTTTTTCTCCTCCTCAATGACGGCCAGAATTCGAGCAACAATGGGTGAGTAGTCTCCATCTTCCAAGCAAGGATAATCAATCAATTGTTTCAATTCGGAGAGAGCATCTCTCTTACTGCTCCACTTTTCTTCTTGAATGGTGGTGAACCATGATTCGGAAATTTTACCTAAAACGTTCACAGGTGTTGTATCTTGAAGAGATTGAGACAAAGTCAAAGTGTATGAAGGGAGAGGTTTATGAAGAGGTTGTGGGAGTGATTTATCTTCAATTTGAGTTGTGTTAGTATTACTAGTTGTTGTTGTTGTTGTTGTTGTGGTTTGTACACTCTCGGAACAGTCTTCCACATTTGTGGACTCTAGTTCCTTCTTTTTTGCAAACGTTCGTGCTTTGTGTTTACGTGGTGCGAGAGGTTTCCTATTTGATGAAGCAAATGTGGTTGAAGATGATGAAGCAAAACCGGAATCAAGAGACTGACCCTCTTCCATCAGTTTCTTTTCAAGCATTTTCATGAAGAGATCTGTGGAGTCCTTTTCCTCTTCTGTGTTATTGTTGTCGATGGCATCCTCGTGGAAGGATGATTTGACTGGTATTTCATCTGCAGACATTTTTTTGTGGATATATTTTGCTTGGATGTTAACGTTCAAAATTTTGATGAGTTGGCGCGAAAAGATTTGGCGGGATTAAAACATGACGAATAAACTTCTTGCAGGAAAAAATCGATGTTCTAAAGTCAAGATTCTATTGAGAGTACTCAATCCTGTAAACATTGCAAAGTGAAGCGAATCGATCCAACTCTCATTTCGAGTGACACATCATTCATCCTCAAAGAAATAGGCTCCAAGGCCAAATTAGGTTCGACATTAGAAGAACAAGGAGAATTATGTCAGATCATGAACGTTTTTGAAAACCTTCCAACATGGTGAGACAAAGACCCAATACTTCAAGACGTTTGATGTTGTCCAATGACAATAGCTCCTTATTTATAAACATTGAAAACTCCATTAATTCAAATGCCAGTGAGCAAAGAATAGGTTTTCCTCAAAAAAACCATCCCTCTTCATAAAGCATTAACTATGAAAACAGTGATTACTGGTATTCTGCTCCTCGCATTGGCTCTTTGTTTTGTTCTCGCCACTCAGGGAGGTGTCCTTGCTGAGACTCCAACCATGACTGCTGATTCATTGAATCACAGGAAACTTGTAAAGAAGGTGAATAAAAAATATGGAAGAAAACTAGTTAAGAAGTATCTATGCAAGAAGGTGAGAAAGCTTATCAGAAGATTAAAGAAGTGTGTCAAGAAGATTAAACTTTCCAAGAAATTGAAGGCTCTCCTAAAGGCCAGATTGGCTAAACTTGCAAAATTGAGATCTCAAATCAAGAAGATTAAAGTATGCAAGCATGGTAAAGGCGTCATTAAGATCTCCTTGAAGAGAATTCTCAAGCTCAAGAAGCTATTGAGAAAGTTGTTGAAAGGAAAATGTTATCCACCCAAGAAGATTTAATTCACCTCACCTCAGGTGCCCGCAGACATCATGCTTTTGAATACTGACGCGAATGTCGAAAATAAAACACAACATGATGCACAATAATATCTCTATCTGTGAGCTTGTTCCAACAACAAGGGTTCAAAACAGGTCTCTACTCCTCGTCATGCCTCTTTCTTGATCTTTGCAAAAATTGAACCCATCTTCTTTAAGACTTTGCGAAGGGGGACTCAAAGAATTCTTTCAAAAAAAAATATGGAAAGAGTCCCCGACAATATTGTGTTGGATCGTTTTGCCCATTTTGTGGCCACCGATCAGTGGAACGTTGAATCCAATGAGAATATTATAAAACATATTTATCCTGATCGGAGAGAGCTCTCTAGTTTGTTCGTTTACAAGGTGGAGAATGATGGATTGATCGTATCTGGAGAGGGATACAAACAACTCTTTAAAAGACCTCTATTTGGAGATGTCATTCCGAAGGTATTTCAAAAGGAAAAGAAGGAAGCAAAGGTCGGAGATAGTTTTGGTCCGAGCTGGGCGACATTTTGGTTT
This sequence comes from Naegleria fowleri, assembly GCF_008403515.1. Taxonomy (NCBI): domain Eukaryota; phylum Heterolobosea; class Eutetramitea; order Acrasida; family Naegleriidae; genus Naegleria; species Naegleria fowleri. Next base: position 182,379 of record NW_025407945.1, read on the forward strand.
GAATTGAATTTACAAGTGCCACCTGAGTGGAAAGGATTGGATGTACATTTGTTGTGGAATAGCGATAGTGAAGCATTGTTATTTGACAAGAATGGCAAGGTTTTGCAAGGATTAAACGGTGGTGATGGATGGGTAAGTTCTATTGAAAAATTAATTGTCAAGTCATGACACGATCGGCTTAAATGTGGCCATGTTCGAAAACAAACCCAATAACCTAATGATGGAATATTTCCCTTCTTTTAATGAATGATCTTTGACACAGGATAAACGCGAGGAGTTCTTTATTGATGCTGACTTGTTAGATGAAGAGGGAAAAGCTACTTTTTATATTGAGATGGCTTGCAATGCAATGTTCGGAAATGGATGGAATGGCCAAATTAATCCTCCAGATCCAAACAGATATTTCACTTTGAAAAAGGCTGAAATTGCATTGTTCGATCGATTGTGAGTATCTTTTACAATCATTTTGTTATTGGTTAACTTTTTTTAAAAACCATGACCACTTTGCACTACACTCATTATACTACTCTCAGAGCTTTTGATCTCATGTATGATTTCAAGATTGTTATGGAATGTGCCAAAGAATTCGATAGCAAAAGACAAAGGGCTAGAGAAGCAATTATTACTGGAAACGACATGCTTAAATGTTTCGATCCCAATGACAGAGACAGTTGGCAAAGAGCAAGAGACATTGCAGCTAACTTTTTAGGTAAAAAGAATGGAGACACTTGTCACAATATTGTTTCTGTTGGGCACTGTCATATTGACATTGCTTGGTTGTGGCCATATGCAGAGACAAGAAGAAAAGCTGGAAGAAGTTGGGCCAATCAATTGAGATTTATAGATATGTATCCACAGTACAAATTTGTACAATCACAAGCACAGCTCTACGAATGGGTAAAGGAAGATTATCCTGAAGTGTTTGAAAGAATTAAGCAAAAGGCAAAGGAAGGACGATTTGTTCGTAAGTACTTCTTGTCATTATGTATGAAAGGGCTTATTTTTCATACACTTATTCAGCGATTGGAGGTTCTTATGTGGAGTGTGATGGTGTTTTACCAAGTGGCGAGTCTTTCTGCCGACAATTTTTATATGGACAAAGATTCTTCAGAGAAGAATTTGGTGAATATTGCACAGAATTTTCACTCCCTGATAGCTTTGGATATTCTGCTGCATTGCCTCAAATTATGAGATTGAGTAAGATCGACTCGTTCATTACACAAAAGCTCTCTTGGAATCTTTTTAACAAATTCCCTAACTCAAGCTTTGTGTGGGAAGGCATTGATGGATCCAGTGTATTTGCTCATTTTCCTCCAGCAGATACATACAATGCAAGCCTTTCAGTGAAAGAGATCCTTTTCAATGAGGAGAACTTTAAAGATAAGGAAGTATCTCAACATTCTTTGTGTTTATTTGGTACGTGATCGCAATATGAGGTTGACACTGACTCTATTTTTCAAAACAAAATTTTTCATTATTCCACTTTGACGTTATTGTGATAATTTTAAGGCCACGGTGATGGAGGAGGCGGCCCAGTTCTCGATCACATGGAACGTGCCAAGAGACTCTACGATGTTCAAGGTTTACCAAGGATCATTCAAGAAAAGCCCAAATTCTTCTTTGATCGATTGAAAGAGGAACATAGAGAGCACAAATTGAAAGCATGGCGAGGAGAACTTTATCTGGAACTGCATAGAGGCACCTTCACAAGTCAGGCAGCTGTAAAAAAGGGCAATCGAAAATGTGAGCTCTTGCTTAGAGAAGCAGAATTATATAGTGCCTTAGCAAATCGACTCAATGGTTTTGAATATCCTCGAAAGGAGCTAACAAAACTTTGGAAAACTGTGTTGTTGAACCAATTCGTAAGTATTTTGAGAAATATTTGAACAAACAACAGATCCATCAATGTACCAAACGCCAATTTCATATTTTCACAGCATGATGTTCTTCCTGGAAGCTCGTAAGTAGAAAACTGACTTTGACTTTATTACAACATTCATGAAAATAGTATTGAATTAGCATATGTAGATGCAAGACAATTGCATGCTCAAGTATTAGAAGAAGCAAGCAAAATTCGTGAATCAGCACTCGCCTCACTCAACCGACAACAATTAGACATTGACACGAATAGCGAAGAAAAGGAGAAGGTTGTCACTGTATGGAGCTCCTTGCCATGGGAAAGAAAAGAAATTATTGAATTAGATGTTTCAGATAATTTGGCTGATGACAAGGTCTACACACAAAAGACATCGAATGGTAAATGCCTTGCTGTTGTTCAAGTTCCTTCCACAGGATACAAAACTGTCACAGTCCAAGAAGTTGTGGTTGCTTCTGCCACCTCGACTGAATCTATTGTATCTCTTCATCAGAAGGGCAGTTCATATGTTTTAAGCAATCAATTTATTGAGGCAACTGTCAATGAGTATACTGCAACTGTGGACATTGTAGACTTACAAACCAAACGAAAAGTCGTTCAAGATGGAAATCGTTTCATTATGTACAATGATAAATGCCTCTTTTGGGATGCTTGGGATATTGAGGTTATGCATAACGAACGTGAACTTGCAATTAAGGGCTATAATGAAGGAAGTGTATCTGTGACTGTACTCGAGAGTGGACCATTGAGATGCTCCTTGAAGGTTACATTTCCTATTAGTGAGACAAGCAGCTTGTCTCAAGTTATTTCTCTTTCATGTGTTTCACCTCGATTGGAATTTAACACTCAAGTCGATTGGCATGAAAAACACAAATGTCTCAAAGTGAAAGTTCCTACGAGAATATTCTCAGATTATGTTACCTATGACCATCAATTTGGATTTATTAGAAGATCAAATTTGAAAAACACAAGCTGGGACGTTGCTCGCTTTGAAGTGAGCTGTCAGAAATACATGTGCATCTCAGAGTATGGAAGTGGAGTAGCAGTGATCAATGATTGCAAATATGGCTGCTCAGCGACACAAAACGGTGATCTCTTCTTGACATTGTTGCGCGCTCCAAAGGCTCCTGATGCCAATTGTGACATGGGACACCATCAATTCACGTTCGCCATTCATCCCTATGTTGGATCATCATTCCAAGATGGAAGAATAATTCAGAGTGCTTACGAGCTCAACCAACCTTGTAATGTATGCGTCTATGACAGATCTCTTCCAAAATCATCCTTGGAGAAAGTTGCGATCGAGAGTGAAGAATCTCTAATTTCAATTTCTTGTGAGCAAATACTTTGTGAAACCTTGAAGGTTTCTGAAGATTCAGAACAACATTTGGTGTTGCGTATTCATGAATGCTATGGTGCTCATGCTCCTCAGAGTGTGTTGACCATCAAATCTCCTCAAGCACCAAGGGAAGTTGTCACAACCAACATTCTTGAAGATGCCGATGAGGAACGATTCCAGTTAAGATTTACGCATTCAGATAACAGAATCCGTATTGAAGTTCCTCCGCTCAAACCTTTCCAGATTCAAACTATCAAGATCAAGTATTGAGAAATACCCAGAAGAGAATGTTCGTTACCATAAAAACATAATGGTGGTAATTGCAAAATGATATTACTGGTTCTAATGTTGCCGTGAATGATATTAGCAGCAATCGTTGTATCTTTTTTTAGTCAACCTTTAAATGTAATTACGATTCGTTAATAATTTGCATGCTTTTATTGAAGTCTAATCTTTTTTTGTTGCTGTTAAAGTATTTTCTGGGCGACGGTCAAATTTCTCGCACAAAATTCTGTTGGTGATGGAATTGGGCTTGAAGGGATAGCTCTTATAAAATTGAATCGCCTTTTCCTGCAATCCACTTCTAATAAGGCACAACAACATGGCATTGTACATTCTTAACAAGTAAGAAACATTGCTGGTTTGGCTCTTGTACTTGTGGAAGAGTTTCTCGGCCACATCTGGTCGTTTCACGAGTGCCAACGCATAGATTAAGCTATGAACATTGAAATATTGAATTTCTCCCTCTTCTTCCAAGCGTGTAATATATTGGAGGAGATGTTCTGTATCATCGAGGGCTGCATAACTCTGTGAAATGTACCTCACTAATGAATAGGAGCGTTTGAACCAGCCCAATCTAGAAAATGTATACACATCAATCACCTTTTTAAATTCTTTTCGCATGAAAAAGTATTGCATCAACTTGGAAGTAATGTAAATATTTGGCCTAATCTTGTAGAACCTCATAATAGTGATAAGATTTTCGAAATTCTTCTCGTCCTTCATGCCTTCAAAAGTACACAACATGAGTAAGATGGTTCTTTCGTTGGGTCGAACACCAAGAGGGCCTGAGCCACGAGAGAGAGTCTTTTTTTCCTTCATATCCTGAAGAAATTGTTCAATTCTCTCTCCCAACACGTACTTGTTAAAACAGTTTAAAGCTTTCTGGTATTGCGCTGAATGTACCAAGCAAGTTAAATATGTGTTCACAAGTTGAACATCAATGTAACTAGGTTCAAGTTCGCCTGTTGCACATTTCTTTACAATATCTTCGAATAACGAGTCGACCTTGTCAAAATTTTCCACTTTGAAATAGGCGTCTAAAATAATGGAATAAGTAATTCCATTGGGATAAGCTTTAGATTTCATTTGTTGAAGCAATCCTTCAAATTTTCCAATATTCCTCTGCCTTGCATAAACTGTCAACATGCTATTGTAGACGAATATATCTGGATGTGAAATTTGTTTGAATATTTCTTCAGCCTTTTGCTCATTTCCTTCGAGGGAGTAAGCGTTCAATAATTGTGTGTAAACAAAAAGATCAGGATTTTTGATCCTTTTCATGACTGCTTCGACCATTGCAAAGTTGTGTCTAGTCGAGTAAAAGCGCATAATTAACGTGTTAATGGTATTATCATAGCGTTCTGCTGGAAATAATGTCAAGTATTCCTCAAATTTCTTTTCCGATATATTGGATTTGATTAAAGTTTTAAGAAGATTGGTAAATTGATTACGAGTGAAAGTGGTACTTGTTGTTGGAGGATTTTTAGAAAAGGGTTTGTGTTTCTTTGGAGGAATGACTTCGGTTGTGGATAGAGGAAGCATCATTTCGAGAGGTTCTTGTTCTTCATCCATGATTATTTCTAGATCCGTCATTTCCTGTTGTGCATCTGAAGGGAAGGTTGAGAAGAATCTATGAGAAGGATGATGATTAGAAATTTGCAAATTGTAAAAGTGTTGATTGGGGGAATTTAAAGAATGATGAGGATGGGATGAATTGCCATCTCGATGATGAGAGAATAAAAAGGGGAAGAACTTTGGGGAATTTGAATGATGAAGATTTCTAGCAAGATTTCTAGCAAAAGGAATTGTAATGGGTGTGGTGGTGATGGTTGAGAAAAGAGAACAACACCCAGTGCTGTTGGCAAGGATTGAATCGCGAAGAAGATTACCTCTTGCGTTGGTGAGTTTTGTGGTGGTGATGGTAGTGCTCGGAAGGAAGAACGATGATGATTTCATTTGTTTTTTGTTGAAATTTCCAGAAACAAGAAATCCTTTAAAGGCAAATAACGAGATGGTCATCGTTCACTTGCTAATTCAAAAGGTATCGTTATCATCATTGCCAAATTGGTCACCTGTCCTCTCCTCATTGTAAAAGGATGGCAGAACTCGAACTTGTATTGATACAATTATTGCCAAACATTATCAATTAAGTGATATTGATGATCAACCGGGAAGGTGGTGTAATGGTAACATCGCAGCCTCCAAAGCTGTGGCCGGGGGTTCGATTCCCCCTCTTCCCCTTGAATTTTGATTGTTTGGCCCTCTCTTGATTTTCAATCTTTTCTTTTATTGAGTTTTTTGTTGTTGTGATCCGCACTCATAATCCAGATCAGTCGCCAACGAGAGTTTTCCCGTGACTTTGATAAAGTATACAACATTGACAAGGGTACCCATCTTTTGATGAGGGAAAATACTTTCAACACAAAAGTCTGGAACTTTGACACCAGTTTGTTGATTTAAATTTAAAGCCTTCTTTTCTTTTGCCTTCAATTCTCCAATCACAATCTTTTTGATCACATAAACGTCACTTTTGAGGGGAACCTTTTGACCAGGCTTTAAACAGTCAACTCTCTGAATGAAACTTATTGTACAGTCCGATACAGTTTTTTGAGCGAATGATTGATGGAATTGAGGTTCACTGGGATCTTTTTCACATTGGTTGGATTCTCGTTTTGAAAGACAAGTGGAGGTTGAAATTTCTTCGACATGAAACATATTGAATACATAATATATATATTCTACATATTATAATTGGGGGAGTTGATAATAAACAAAAATTTCAAGAGTGACGAGAGGTCAAATCTCTTTAAGAGATTTATTGACTGGGAAAAAAGCGATTTTTCGCCACGCACGTAGATGTATAACTGAAAGCCTCTAAGTTATGAGTCTTACTGTGATGCTGAGTACGGCTCGCTTCTAACGAGTGAAAATAACAATTAACTCATTTTGGTGGTAATCAAAAAGAAGTGGTCAATCAAAACCAATTTGATGGAATGAATTGATCGAGAAGGATCGATGCTCCAGCGACTATTTTTATTACTTTCCATCAGTCAATCCAATCCCAAAATCCGATAAATTTAAATTTCCTCATTTGGGAGTTGATCGCTGTCATTTAAAATTCGTTTACTTCACCTTCCACGTTTTGGTTAGCCTATTTGGCTCCCTGCCAAAGCATTGTAAAATCTTTATATTCCAGTATTTTTCGGAATGGCGCCCAGGACCACCGTTACACTTTATTTCAGAAAAATTAAAAGATGCAGACACAGTCCCTTTCAATCTCCAAAATCAATCCAAAACAAAAAATCTTCAATGACTCCATCAACAACAACATCATCTCGACGCAACCAACCACGCGTCCTCCACTCTGATGATGAGGACGTAACCTCCTCCACATCCACTCGCCATCGAATCGTGTACAATCCTCACAAGATCGATCGTTCCAAACGTGTCGCTCCCGGTTGCGAAATTAATCTCACCAACATCCTCTCGGCTTCTAAAACTCGAAGCAGAAACAATGTCAACTATAAGGCATTGGACAATGGAGTGGTGGTCAAGACGAATCGCAAATCCAAGAATAATATTTACATTAGAAGCAAGACCTCTGAGAAGATTCAAAAGACTTCCAAAAGAAGTCTTCCTCGAAGAAGAGTCAAAAGAAACAAGAAGAACGAGAGGAGGACAAGGAAAATGTGGTCAATCAAAGTTCTCTACCACAAGAGAAGAAGGATCACGATGAAGAATCGGTCCATGAAGAAGAAGAAGAACAGGAGGCTGTCACTACCACTTCTTCAGTTCCTGCTCAAAGTGTTGAATTGATTCCTTCCTTCTCTGATGCCAATGACGAAATGGATGATTCATCTGTTTATCTTGTTGGTCTCTCCTCTCACATCAAAACGCTCTTGTCGGAAAAGCTTGGAGCAGTCATGCCTCAAACCAATCTCAAAAAACATCGTCGAACCTTTGGAAATCAACGTTTACCATTGGCCATTGTCGAATGGGGTCGAATTTGGTCAACCACTGCCAAGAGTACCAACTCGATCAAACTTTTCAAATGTAACACTACCGAGTTGATATTCGATTCTCTTGAATTCACTGAAATGGATTTAGAAGAAGAAGAAAAGAACACCTTTGCCTTCTTGAAGGGAACCAACGATCGAGTAATCATTGGCTCAGGTACCGATACTCTTCTGGTCGTTAAATTGGAGGACGGTAAGAATTGTGAGGACTTGCCTGTCTATGCTTTGAAGGACTCGTCTCCCTCTGAGGCATTTGGTCCATTCAAACTCTCATGGATTCTTAAGAATTGTGAGAGTGATGGTGAAGATGTTGATTCTCAACAACAAGATTGAGGCATATCAAGTTTTGATCCTACATTGTAAAATTGAAACAATATCTCATCCTCTCCCTACAGTCTAATTGAATCTAGATTTGTTATTGGTGCTGGCTTAATCGCCATCATTGCAATAAACCACCACAATCCATGAGATCCATTCATTATATTAATAATAATTCCTTGTCTTTTTTTGCAACCACAACATTTTGTCTTTTTTTTCACGCAATAAGGGAAATCAAAAAAATGTTAAAGTTAGCTCGAGAGGATTTTCTTCCGAGTGAGGAGCAACAACAACAAACATCACCATGGCTTGCAACTTCATCCACCAACCATCAGTTCTTGTTATCTCAATGTAAATATTTAAAATTGAAGGAAGATCGTATCACTATTTATTCCGATCAAACACTCTCTCATGTGGTGGATCGTTGTGTGGTTCGTAAGAGGCTTGGACGAGGAGCTGGTGGGAGTGTATTCATGTGTGAGCAATTACCGAATGAGGAGGAACAAAAGAATGGAATGACTCTTCATCAATGCAATAAGATGGTTGCCCTTAAAAGTATTCAAGTCGAGGATGTGTCAAGTTTGGAGAATGCAGTTGGAGAATATTCCCTTCTCGTAAAGATGAATCAAAATGGAAGAGGAAATGATTTTCGAATAACTCCCGTTTATGATATATTCATTGATATTCAACAGGAATTTAATGTTTATGTCATGTATTTTTCAATGCCTGTTTATAAGAACGATCTAGAAAAATTCGTCAAATCTCCGGCATATAGAAAAGCCCAATATGATCATCGGGAATTGCCCTCATTAGATTCGAGTTTAGAAGCGTCATCTCACCAAACACTGCCAACAAAATTTCAGGTTGCTCTTTCTGTTGCAACAAATATTGCAAAGGCTCTCTCCTATATTCACAAGAACAATATTGTTCATAGGTAAGTGATTCATTTGATACTACTTTCCACGATGTTTAGTTGAGACATTGTTCATTCAGAGATATTAAGCTAGCAAATATTTTGATAGAGGATATTCACAGTGACGGATTGTCTGTTGTTTTGGCAGATTTTGGGCTCAGTAAAGAAATTGAGAACTCATCTAGACATTCAAAAGTTGGTACTCTTAGCTACCTCTCACCTGAAGTTCTCTCTGGCCAAGAGTATGGATTTCGAGTTGACTGTTTTGCATTAGGAGTTGTACTTTATCAAATATTGACAGGAGATTTCACAAAGAGAATAGCCTGGGATTTACTACAACATCCAGAGCAAAAAGTCAGGGATGATTTAAAAAGCAAAATGATCATGTCTCTCTCCAATACTGAAGTGGATTTTATTGACCTTGTTTTAGAAATGTTGGTTAAGGACCCTCATAGACGTATACATTCCACTGCAATCTATCATTTCTGTCTTATGAAGAAAACCAAGTCAAGGAAAATGCAACAAGTTTCAATATTTGAAAAGAATTCAGTTCAACCAATTCCTCCTCCAAGAGATCGTCTCTCTGAGGCTCAACAAAAACTTCTTAAAGCAATGAGACAACAATCAAGTCAAACAGAAGAGTCCCTCAAACAAGTGCATCCCGAAAGTGAGGAGATTTTAAGTAGACATCAGAGCTTTGTCGAAGGATGCTCGTCAAAGGCTGAAAATTCTGATATGAAATCAAAAGAAATCAGAAGATCAAAATCCTTCCACCTTGCTCTAAGACGCACTGAGCTGACCATCCATGTGTATCCAAACACTTTTGCATCCTCTTTCAAGAGATTATTTTCCAAGAGCGAAGAAAAGCAATTTAACTCAATTGAAGCGGCGTTGATTTATGCAAAGAAACAGCCATCTTCAGTCTTTGTGACTATTTATTTACATCCAGGAGTTCATAAACACCGCCACTCCAATTTGAACATTGAACGTGGAAATTTAATCATTGAAGGTGTTGAAGAAAGTGACGAAGAAGCTGTAGTACAAGCAGAACGAATAACTATTTTACAGAATGTCGAAATTAGGAAAATGAATTTTGTGGGAAGAAAGTTAGCAAAAGGAAGCCTTTTGACGTAGGTTGTTTTGAAACAAATTTTTCATGTGAAAGATAGATTTGCTTCACATAGGAAACCAATAACAATAGAAATTGATCAATGTCAACCAACAATAACTAATTGTAAAATTAAGGGACGTATTCAAGCCAATGGAAGATCGAATCGAATGGTGCCCATTTTAGAAGAGAATGAAATATATGGTAATAGCCAAACTGTAAGCAATGATGTGGCTGCAAGTGCTCTCTATTTTGAAGGGTGTTGTCCTCATCTCATAGGTAACAAGATTCATGACAATGGTAGGTTGATAACATTGAATGCAATAACCACTCAACTTTCAGAAACCAATGGAATTGTATTGCTAAATTGCTATGGTGCAACTATTTCTGAGAACCATTTGTACAACAATTGGAGTAGTAATTATTCATGGGCGCTTAAAATGATCAATTGTGAGAATGTTTCAGTGCAAGGTAACACCTTTTTTGACAACGGTGCTTGTATTCTCTTGTCAAACAGCACTGGAAGTGTTCAAGGAAATGAGTTCAAAAATTGCAAGAAAGGTGTTATGATGAAGGATTCCAAAATTGAGTTTCATGAGAATGAAATGATAAGCATGAAAGAATTGGGTGTAGTTGCCAAAAAGTCATCTCTTCAGGTATGCTTTTTCAGTTGCTATTAACTCTTCATGTAACATTCATGTTAAATAGCTCTGTATGAACAAGTTTTTCAATAGCTCGAAGGGAATTATATTGGAAGACATGGAGGGAGCGATTAAAATTATTGGAAATGCAATCACAGGAACAAGTGCCTTCTTGGCATCAATATCTGCACAACTTTCAAGTAACACATCTGCATTAATTGTGCAAGATAATATGTAAGTCAAGTTTGAAAATTTGCTTTCTCTTGCAATAATGCTTTGCAGATTTTCACGAAACCTAGGAGGAGGCATCCACATCATTAGGAAAGATGTTGTCGAAACAGAAAACACCAATGACGTTCACATAACAAATAATCGATTCTTTAAGAACAGTGTGTGCTGCATCAAGGCATTGCATACCCAACAGCTCCATATCAAAAAGAACTCCTTTTCAGGGAGCATGGAACATTCCATTATTTTAGACCAATGTGCAGGTGAAGTGGTGGACAATGTTTTTTCAGATCACTTGTTCGCGTCAGCTTTAAGTAAGTTGATGAAAGTACATATTCCCTTACAAGAGAATAATATTTCTTTCAGAAATTACTGTTCCTGCATTGCTCGTCCTATCAATTTGTGATAATAAGTTTTCTCACAATGCATGTTTTGATATTGCTCTCATTGTCGAGGCAATGTCTTGCAATGAAAAGATTGAAGTTAAAAGCAATCATTTCTCTGGTAGTGCAGAAAAATCAATAATCTTCAACAATCAGGATCTTCAAAAAAACGTTTTACTTCAACTCCAGCAAGAGAATACTTTTAATGAAGAAAATTGAATATCTTTTGTGGGGAAGAATTCTTAGAATTTTGAAAATACTTAACAGTTTATTAGTAACTTGGATAATTCACTGCGTTCATGTCATTGTTGACATTTTGCTGCGAATTAGTTTGCTGCTGATGTTCACGATCCAATTGTCGTCTTGCTTCTGTTTCGTAAGCAGTGAGTGGTATTGGTGGTAAGTGATATCTTTCAATGGTTGGATATAAACTCATATTTTGTTGATCATCTTGATATTCGAAATACTCTGTTGCTTCTTGTTCAGGTGGTGCTGAACCATCCAGTGGCGTTTGAGGATATTCTTCCGCAGATTGCTTCATTTGATCATTGAAGGACTGAGATCTATGCATTGCTTGCTGCTGTTCAGGTACAAAAGGTTGATATTGTTGGATTGCAATTTGTGGTTGTTCATGGCTCACCACACCACCATACTGAGATGGTTGTTGGTAGTAAGGAGAAACAAATTGGTTGGTTTGAGGTACATTTACAGAGTGTTGAGAGGGTGAAGCGGCAGTCATGAATGGTTGAGTTATTGTTTGAACTTGTTGGAAATAAGCCATATGTCTCATTCTATTTGCAACATAAATCATGCACTCATAATCCAGATCAGTCGCCAACGAGAGTTTTCCCGTGACTTTGATAAAGTATACAACATTGACAAGGGTACCCATCTTTTGATGAGGGAAAATACTTTCAACACAAAAGTCTGGAACTTTGACACCAGTTTGTTGATTTAAATTTAAAGCCTTCTTTTCTTTTGCCTTCAATTCTCCAATCACAATCTTTTTGATCACATAAACGTCACTTTTGAGGGGAACCTTTTGACCAGGCTTTAAACAGTCAACTCTCTGAATGAAACTTATTGTACAGTCCGATACAGTTTTTTGAGAAGTATTTTCGAGTGTTAATTGGCCCTGCAAATAATCACCTGTAAGGAATACCCGTGATGGCATTTGAAGTGTGGTGTTAATTTGGCCATTGGCAAACAAGAACGTCTTCACTTTTGTGTCAGTGAAAGGAATGGAATTAGAACCCATCAAAGAGGGAGTCATCAAAGAGCCCCCTACAGGAATTGCAGCAGAGGATATCAAATCTCCAACGCTCTTATCTGAATTCATGCAAGTGCATCTTAATTCATAGTCAATGGCTGGCATTCCATAATTGCTCTTGCTTCCAGTGAGAGCAGATTGATTGGTATGATAGGTGGGTGGAATAAAGTCTGGTAATTGAATTTCGAAATCGTACTTGTAAACACCAGCAGGGAGAATAGTGTTGACTTGCTTTTTGAACAAGCCAAAGAATTCTCGTGCCTCTTTCTTGGTGCTTCCTATTTCGTTGCATCATGCATGTCAAACACATACAACAAGTGATGAACAAGATGCATTCATTCCGAAAATTATTCAAGATCATTTATGCAGTAGTGTGTGAGGAACAAATAATTACTTTTAGTATTCTACTCACCTCTACCTTCAAGTTTTGTCGAATGTTCATAAAATATACGAGTAATTCGAGTATTCGTGTTTGTTTTTAGTGCTTGTTGTAAATTGGTCGTGTAATACTCTCGACCAAACACATCTATTTTAATTCCGTAAATGCCCATCTGTGATGGAAGCCTTAACTCGACATATCCGACCACTTTCTCTCCCGAGAAGTACAATTTGGTTGGAAAATAGATTAATAATTCAGCCCTTATCATGTTCTTTTGAGATTGTATCTGATTGTTTAGAGAATATTTTTTTGAGAATGAAATAATTCGTGATGTTGTTTTGCTTCGGAGGTTTGTTTGGGTAGATATGCTCCGACGCAACGAGTTCTTCCACTCAGCAAAAAGGAATTAGAACCGAACACGAAATTGAAATGGAATAGGTGAACCTGACAACCATCAAGAGAGAACCTGCATGATTCAGAAACAATTCAGCTTCCTTTGTTGTAGAGAAATAAAACAATTAAAAACAAGGAAGACGAATCATTAAAAAAGATTTGCATTAGCCGGGAGTCGAACCCGGGTCACCAGCTTGGAAGGCTGGTATGATACCGTTACACTACTAATGCTCTTCGGAAAGAGTTTATCATTCCAACTTTATGTCATAGAATATGAACAGTCCGTATTACCACAATCCAAAGCAGGAGAATTACTTTTCTCCCCTAGAAAAAAATAATGCCATCCTTCAAGACCCAATACAGCGGATACTCGGTCGAGTTTTCTCCGTTCGAAGATGATAAATTGGGAGTGGCCACAAGTCAACATTTTGGAATTGCCGGACAAGGAAGACAATACATTTTACAAAATGATCGTGATTCGCAAACGATGAGAAAATTATACACATTCGATACCGATGATGGTCTCTATGATTGTACATGGAATGAAGAAAATGAAAATCAAATAATCAGCTGCTCCGGTGATGGCAGCATAAAAGTTTTGATACCACCAATGCATCGGGAGGAGAGGGAGCTCCGGTGATGAATTTTGCGGAACATTCAAAGGAAGTCTATTCTGTTGATTATAATACAGTAAATAAGGATTGTTTTGTGAGCGGATCCTGGGACAATACCATTAAATTATGGAATTTACAAGCTGCAGGAGCAGGACAAACCAATGCAAGTTCTGTTGAGACTTTTGATGAACATCGTTATTGTGTATATTCAACAATTTTTTCACCAATCAATGGAGATTTATTTATGAGCTGCAGTGGAGATATGACCATGAAGATTTGGGATGTACATGACATTTCAAGCATACAAACAGCACGAGTTCACAATTATGAAGTGTTGGCATGTGACTGGAACAAGTTCAATGAGCATATTGTCTGTACAGGTGCTGTCGATAAAACCATTAAGGTCTGGGATTTGAGAAATTTGAATCAACATGGTGCTGGAGTTGTGGGAGGAACATCATCCACTGCATCAGATTCTTCTATTTGCACCCTCTCTGGACATGGATTTGCTGTGAGACGTGTGAAATTCTCTCCTCATGATGAAAATATTATTGGAAGTGTCAGCTATGACATGTCCTTGTGTATTTGGGATACTGAGCAAGGAAGCGACAATGCTCTCCTCGAAAAATATGAGCATCACTCTGAGTTTGTTATTGGATTAGATTTTAATTTGGAAATGGAGGATGAGCTGGCAAGTTGCAGTTGGGACGAGACAGTGTATGTGTGGATGCGAGGAGAGGAGCCAGTTCCAACTCACGAAGAGAATGAAAACGAAAATGACGAAGAAGATAATGAAATTGTTGCTCAATTTAGACAAGTCTTAGGTTTAGCAAGAGGTGGAGGAGGAGTTGAAGATGAGGATGAATATGAAGAGGATGAGGAAGAAGAAGAGGACGAGGAGGATGAAGAATAATTGAATGAAGATACTATATTAAAATTGCATGTTGCTTTGAACAAAAGTGGTGTTTGACTAAAGTTCAGGGTGACCAAAATTTTTGAATTTTTTGTAACCAAAAGTTGTACCGTCAACCCCAAGTGTTTAAAAATTCCTTCTTCTCTCCCCTCAATTTCGCTGTGTTTCACATGATGAAAATTTAAAATATGAAAATACCAACACTTACACATGTTTATACCCCAAAAAACTAAACGCAATGATAGGCCTGACGAGGAAAAGCAAAGAGAATCAAGACAGCTTCGAGAAGAAAATGATCTTTGCAGTTTTATGAATTTTATCAAAGAAGGATCAACAAATCCAACGTGAATGGACGATGTTCGTGGAGTTTCTTGAATTCGTTTCACACAATCTTGGGTTGATACATCTCCTTTCCTGTTTATTATTCATGGTCAGCAGAATTCTCCATGAAAATACTTCTGGCTTCACCTGCGACAGTGATCAACAGAATGGTGTTACTCTTCACAGAGCATTTCATTTTGGCATATTGTCTCTTCAATCTTTTTGCCACATCCATCGAAGGGACCCAACAATGCAAGAATTGCTTCTCCCAAACATCTTCATCGTATACATTTCCCGACGATGCAATTATACCTGACAGCTTCTTATAGAGAAGGAGTTGCAACATCTTGTCCGTTAATACACCATTTCCTCCAGTGAAATTGTTAAAATTGAAAGCTCGAGTTACAGAAACACCATACTTCTTTTGACCAATTCGAACTAAATAGTCAGTCTTCTTACTTCCAGGATAATACTCAATCTCCATTTCAGTCTTCAAAAGCTCTGCAGAGAACATTCTTTTCACAACTTCGAAACTCAAAGCTTCACTGAATATGGAATTTCCTCCTGCATTCTCTTCTTGAGAAATTCTTTGAGCTCCCTCAGAAGTTCCTCTCATCAATAAATCAAATTCCAATTGATTTCGAGTCTTTTTCAATAATGATGAAGAAACTGAGGTGGACAAGTCTTGCTGATTAAGAGTATTCAATTCCTTTCGAGCCTTTTCCTTCAGGATCATTTCCTGAATGACAATGGTTGGCTTTTGACTCACTTCCATACTTTGGTACAACTTTAACTCTTCAGAGAGTTCAGTCTTCAAATAAAACGAACTCTTCTCATGTCCAACATTGAGCGAGAAGAATTTGTTCTTCTTCTTTTGTGCCAACTTACTCTGCTGAGAGGACGAGTGGGGAGGCAACGACGACGACATTATTGACAACCCTTGTGAATCTATTTGCTTCCTGAATAAGGCAGGACCTTGGCCCGATAACAATTTGGGAGGAGAGGAAGCCATTGGAATCATCTCTTTCTCGCATCGGGCCATACATGGTTGTGGTGCCAAACCATGAGGAGGATGACTTTGCTCCCTTCGTAAAGTGCTCTTCATCATCTCCATCATCGAAATGTTTCTGGGCCGGATAGTCTTTCTCTCCTGCTTTTGCTTCATCTGACTTGGGTTCAAAACATGGATACCACAGTTGCTGCACCTTTGAATAGGAACAGTGGTGCTTAAAGCACGGATGATCAAAGCACTGATTGCTGGAGAGTTGATCCAAGTGGAGGCTGCTGCTGCTGCATTCTGGGGATGAGTGAACCAACCAACTGGAGTGGGACTGGAGGAGATTGTCGCTAAAAAGACTCAACTCCTGAAAGCTGTTGTGGTTGTTGCTGGAGCGAGCTAAGGGACATGGCAATATAGGGCTGGAGCTACTACTATTGCTTGAGAGAGAAGAGTGGTTGGAACTGTTGTTGCTTGAGAAGGACATGATGATGCGTGTGGTTGTTGTTTTGGTGAGAGGACGGTGATAACGAGAGAATTAAAAGCTTTTGAAAAAGTGTTACAAAGGATTGGTCAATGAAGTAATAAAAGTTGCGGAGTTTCTTGTTGGATGAGATGTGAGGTCCAAGCTGAGCTAAGGATGTTTTGCGTGATGATATTCGAATAATACAAATGATGATTCGGGAGAGGCTACTGTTGTTATAACGTTAGTAAAAAAGGCAACACTATTGACACAGAAGAAAAGTGAAAGTTTTTTCTTGTTCTTTCAGAGACGCAAAGAACTTGAGGTGCACCCATGAAATTGAGTCCAATAATCTAAAAATAAAGAAGAAATGGAGTTTACAATCACTTTGGATAACGAGAAGAGTCGATAGGGAAAATGTCGATCGAAGCTGAAGCGTTTTCGCGAGATCTGGCTATTATAAAAAAGACTATCCCAATCCATCATTCGAAGAGTGAATTTGAAGGGGAAGACCAAGAGTAGTCAGGAGAAAATTTGGCATGAATTCAATAGGCTCATCAATGTTGTGTGCTTCATCCTTGGAGTTCTCCTGAATGAAGATGGTGACGCGTAAAGACATTAATGATAACGATGAAGGGGGAAGCGTTCAATAGTTCCGACCAATCCCTCCTTCATTCAACCATGCATTATCGTGTCTTCACATGGAATGCTTCCAAGAGTCCAGTCATTTGATGTTGAACTGAACTCACAACTGTTTGGATGATGTCTTTTGAAGATACATTCGAAAAAAAGAAATTTACAATCATGAAAAAATGTCTCTATTGAAATCCCAAACCATCATTACTCGTCATCTTTGTGGAATGAAAGGAATAAGAAAACTGTTCCAACAACACCACTTAACAACAACAGCAATAACAACCTCTTGCTTCAATCATCAAATGATGAATATTGGTGGAAAAGGCTTCAATACATCACCTTCTTGTTTCGGAACATTTCATTCAAAAAGAAATTATTCAACGAGTGGTGTGATGCATCAAAAATATGACCACAGTGGTGACAACCCCTCCCATCATCATCATCAACAGAACAACAACTCCTCGTCCCTTCAAAAAAAGAATTTACCTCTCTCACATTTGAGAGTTTTGGATTTATCTCGAGTATTGGCTGGCCCCTATTGCACACAACTTTTGGCAGATTTGGGAGCTACTGTCATTAAAATTGAGCCACCAAAAGTTGGAGATGACACACGTTCATGGGGACCTCCGTTCATGAAGGTAGAGGGTGAGGGAAATTTACACGAGAATCAAAGTGGATATTTTCAATGTGCCAATCGAGGAAAGAAGTCGGTCACTGTGAATTTGAAATCGAAAAACGGTCAACAAATTTTACACAAATTGGTGGAGAATTGTGACATTTTAATCGAAAACTTTAAGGTTGGATCTTTGGAGAAGTTTGGATTGGATTACAAATCTGCAAAAGCGATTAATCCAAATATTATTTATTGTTCAATTACTGGATTTGGACAAGATAGTTCAAAATCACATTTACCAGGATATGACTTTGTCATGCAGGCAATGAGTGGGGTAAGTGTGAAATGGAGTCAGTGAGATTTCTATTTGACCTTTAATTATTTATTTTGTTGAAATGAATACGATCATGTCCGACATTATAGGTCATGTCCATTACGGGAGACCAAAACACACCTCCTTTTAAGGTTGGAGTGGCCATAACTGATGTTATCACTGGAATGGTAGGTTCTGAAATTGTTCAACCTAAAATGCGATCATTACAAATGGTGACGTGTGACCATTGAATGACTTTTATCAACTTAAAGTATGCTGCAGTGGGAATTCTTTCCAAAGTGATTGAAAAACAAAGAAACCACTCAAATCCAGAGAATGTGGAAAACTCTTCCAACAACAGCAATGACTGGGTTGATTTGTCTCTTCTTGATTGCAACATTGCCTACTTGGTCAATCAAGCCACCAACTATCTCCAAACTAACAACTCACC
Source organism: Naegleria fowleri (assembly GCF_008403515.1). Lineage (NCBI taxonomy): Eukaryota > Heterolobosea > Eutetramitea > Acrasida > Naegleriidae > Naegleria > Naegleria fowleri. The sequence goes on from NW_025407945.1 coordinate 200,846, forward strand.
AAAACGAATCGGTAATCGTCATCCCAATATTGCTCCGTATGACTTGATCAAATGCAGCAATGGTAACATTGTCGTGGCTGTTGGTAATGATGCTCAATTTCAAAGATTCATTTCAGTCCTTTCGAGTAAATTAAATTCCACACCATTCAAAGACCTCGACAAATTCGCCACCAATGCACAACGAGTGGCCAATCGAAAACAATTACTGGAACAAATTGAAGCAATCACGACCCAATTCTTTACTAAGGAAGACCTTATTAACGAATTGAACAAGCAAGAGGTTCCCTGTGGATCTGTAAATACAGTAGGAGAAGCACTCGCTGATGCACAAATTACGGAGCGCAACATGATTTGGACATTTGAGAAGAGTGGCGATGAGGAAATTCAACAACAGTCAGCAGTGAGGACAATTGGAAATCCCCTCAGATTCATCAACGAACAGCACGAAGTATTGAATTTGAAACAATTTTCCTCTCGACCACCCATCTTGTCAGAGCATACGGAAGAGATTTTGAAAGAGATGATTGGAGCTAAGGATGAAGAAATTCAAGCATGGAGAAAGGAAGGAACAATTTAGAGTGTGATCACCTTTATAGATGAACTCTTCGCGTGTTCAGTTCACTCTACAAAACTATTATTCGAATACATTCTCATTGTTGTAAACACTATTACAATCAACAGGTTGTAACAACACTCACCAAACTTTACAATACATTGAATGATCGATACGCCACATTTATTGTTCATCCTCTTCTTCTTACAATGATGTTCTTTTGCTTTCCCGAATGCGTGCGCTTTATTTGAACACACAACAAAAACAACATCTCACCACTCTTGGATACTCCAAAACTCGAAAGCACGCAGCTGACCATCGTTCTGCTCACCTCCGATCGATTCATTGACTCAACATTGGTCGAACAACCACTTCTGCGAACATTACATTGTGATTCACGACAGACATTAGTGATTGATCATCATTAAAAGTAAAGGAACCGATTCATTCATCATCATGCGGAGACTGTTTCAAGTCTATCTTTCTCAGTACTTGAGAGCGTTGGAAACAGAAGAGAATGATGATAATAATCAGGACCAATATGATGATGATGAATACATACTTGAAGAGGACGAAGAAGAACTCTTCAACAGCGTCTATCAACAACAAAGTGGGGAAGACACCGAAGAGGACGATGAAATGTACACAACAACAACAACAACTAACCGAGGACGACAATCATCATCAGGTTTGGCCCGAACAGGTCGCGATCGGCAAACACGACAACAGGCACAAAAGCTCAGAGAAGAGGAAAAGGAAAGACTTTTTCAAGAACAAGTACGAGAGAGGTTAAAGGCTTTGAATGAGCATGAATTGGGTCAAATCATTAGAGCTCATATTGGAAGATTTTGTCAACAGCCACATACATCTCAATTTCAACACCAAAATGCTTCATGCTCGAATGGCATGGGTAGTTGTAATAGTAATATTCTGGCTGCATCTTCTTGTGTAGACGATGCAGACATCATGATTGACGATGGTCAAGATGTACAAAATAACTCTGGGTGCATGCATGATCGATACAAAAAACGACATTACTTTAGTGGAGTGAATTACAATAACGATAAGAGTTTAATTCACATGCTCCATAAAAGGAAAATTGGAGGATGTGGGGCTGGAGCTTTACATCGAAATTGTGGCTCACGAATGTCACAAGGCCAATTAGCAAGCATTTCCTCACGATTCATTCCATGCACAAACAAAGGACCAATTGGTCAATTTGACTCCTATTTATTTTGTGGACAATTCTCTTTGGATGGCAATTTCTTCATGAGTGCGTGTCAAGATCAATTAATTCGAATATATGATGTAAATACAATTTTGCTTAAAAAGTCTGCCATCTCAGAAAACACTGAACAAACTTGTTCAAATGAGCATGACGATATTACTAGCGAACATCATCATGAGGATAGCAACTCTATGGATGATTCAGAGGAGGAATACTACACGAGACCTATTCGTAGCAGATATGGCATGATGCACAATCAAAATTTAAGCAAAACTCCTACAATGAAACATATCAGAGAAATTCAAGCAAGAGATGTTGGATGGAGCATTATTGATTGCAATCCATCTCCAGATAACAAATTTTTGGTGTATAGTAGTTGGAGCGCTTACATTCATTTAGCAACCTTTGTTCCTCATGATTACGATCCAAACGAAGATATTGACAAACGTGTCAAGTACATTGAAAAGCATGAAAGATTGTACCTTAATCCTGGGAATATCCGATTTTGTGCCTTCTCTGTTCGATTCAGTCCAAATGGAAAGGAAATTCTTGCTGGTTCGAACGATGACCACTTATACATTTATGATCTCGACAAAAACATAAGAGTTGAAAGAATTCATGCACATCGCTCAGACATTAACAGTGTATGCTATGCAGGTAGTAGCCACCCTGAAATTTTCTTTTCTGGTAGCGACGATGGTTTGTGTAAAGTGTGGGATCGAAGAGTGTGCTCTTCCTCCTCTAGTAGTGCCGTTGGTGTTCTTGTTGGTCACTCAGATGGTATTACATGTGTTTCATCTAAGGGTGATGGAAGATACTTTATCAGCAATGGAAAGGATCAGACCTGTAAATTGTGGGACATTCGTAAGATGGCTGATCCAAACTCTAACATTTCACAGATTCCAAAAACTAACAATTTATGGGACTACAGATACGAAGTGGCACCCGCAAGACACTCTCGTGTCATTCATCACAATGACCAATCACTCATGACCTATACAGGACATCAGGTTCTTCAAACATTAATTCGATGCTATTTCAGTCCTGCTCAGTCCACAGGACAACAATACATCTATACTGGAAGTCATGATGGAAAGATCTATGTGTACGATATTTTAACTGGAGAAATTGTCAAACGACTGGAAGGTCACGCTCACATTGTGAGAGATGTGCATTGGCATCCTTTCCTTCCTCTCATGTTTTCGTCTTCATGGGACGGAAGCTGCTTAATGTGGGAAAGATAAATCATGATGCGTTCATTCGGCAAAAAACAGCCATGGCTGTTGATGGTGACAATATTCATGAGGTTCATTGTCCAGACCCGCTTAAAAGACACAACGGAAGTAAACAAAGTTGAGTGGTCATTGTTCAGTTTACAACCTTTCTACATGGAACCCCAAGTGGTGTTGACAATATGACAACTCCCATCAAGCACATCAAGTGGAATTGAATTTTGGTCCAGCAGCTGTATCTCCATGGTAGGACCAATTCGAATCCGAAAAATGAATTCTCTCTCTTCAACTCTCAGAGATATGTTCTGAAATAATTCAAGTACTCAAAAGTCTTCGTTTTCAATTTTACTAATTCATGCAATTAATATTCCATAAACGGCATATCTCTTTCAGCGCCCTTAATTAACAAAACTGGAAAACAACAAGAGGAACCAACACTAAAAAAAATTCAGAGTTATTAACAGTTTTAGTAGGTTTGCTTCGATTTCTCTTACGAGGTGAGTATAGTTTGTTGGAGAAATATATCTTGAACTCAATATATTCATCATCGTTCTGTTCATGTATTCTCGGAATGATGATACAACGTTGATCTCCTATTGATACACCAAAGATAGCAGCCTATTTCAATAACCGCCACTGATTATTACAGATTCCGAGAGATTCCTCGCTGGACGAACAGACAGACACACCCTCAAAAAACTGCTCCGTACACCATGGTGTTCCAACTGAATTGGAGAAAGAAGGACGCAGCAAAAGAGGACGCCACAGGCCAACATGACACGCACAGTGTTGCTTCCTCATCATCGGCAGCAGGCCGATCTCGCAGCCTTAGTGCTCCCACTTCCTATGAATCGATAGATTCGAAAGAACACAGACTCCGAATAATATTCAACATGTTTGATAGTAATGAAGACGGAAAACTCACTGCTGAGGAAGTTAAGGACTTTCTCTCCTCCGTCTATGATAAAAAGTATATTGAAACGATTTCTAGGAATTGGAACCTGGGAAAAGGCCTCACATTTCAAGAATTCCTCGAAATCTGCGGACAAAATGAATCAAGCGAGAAAGATACTGAACAAATTGAAACAAACAATACATTTTGGAAGTTCAAACCATTCAATTTATTGAGAAGGAGACGAAAAGGCCTTAGTCAAGAATATGACGAAAATGAGCTCAAAAGGGCATTTGAGGAAGTGTTTGACACGAACCGAGATGGTGTCCTTACAAAGAATGAATTTAAGAAGGTGTTGAAAAATCTGAGAATTGGAGAAGCTTTCTCAGATGAAGAAATTGAGCACCTTTTTGAGTCGGTAGTTTCCAAGTCAGCAGGTGTTCTTAAATTTGAAAACTTTTTAGAGCTTCTCAAAGATAAAATATAAGCTTATTTTGTAAATCTTAAGAGTTTGAAATGTACAAATAAATTAAAACTAGAGAATGGAAAATGTCTAGATCTAGGAGTATTTGAATTGGTGAATTGACTCTATGGTTTAACATCAATGTTCTTCATGCTTTTTCTTGTTATCAAATACAATCTTGCTTAGTAGGTAGTCTACCAATTTTTGCAAATGTTTTTCATTAGTTCGAAGAGATTGAAGTGCGGCAACGTAGAGCGTACCAGAGTTCATATCTTTTACAAACACCTGAAATGAATTGTGTTTCTTTTTAACACTTGCAATGTTGAAATCCATGTGTGCAAGATCTTGCTCAGATACGGTCTGTATGTTTTTGGATTTCGAAGAGCGACTTGATGTATTTGGTGAAGAAGGCGTAGATGGTGAGGGATTTTTCTGTTTTTTAGAAGGTGGCTCTGGAATTTCAGGGTCGCTATCCACCTGTGTTTCACTGTCACTACTTTGGTCCTTAGAGGCTGATGCAATACTCTTTCCGCCAATGATCTTTTGGAAACGAATTCCATTTTCTGACTTGTATTTTGTGATTAGACTTCGTCTTACAGAGGTGTCTGGTTCCCATGTCTGCACAGGATAATTTTTCCATTGAACAAGATATTCCGTTTTGTTTTTAACTTTTCGAGAATCTGTAATTTTCTCTGGAAGAAACTCTGATTGTCCTTGTTTGTACTTTTTATCAAGAGTTGGAGCCACACGTTTCTCAAACTGTTCAATCATGTTTGAAATGTTTGAGAGATTCTCAGTTGGCTCCCATGTACTGTCCTTAACTGGCCATCCCTTCCATTTCACAAGATAATAGACCTTGTTTTGTTTTTTCTTTGAAAGAAGTATTGTTTCTACTTCATATTCTTGTTCATCTCCATCATCATCTTCGTAATCTTTTTTTTCCTCTTCTTTTTTCTTTTTTGTCTTATCAATCATTCTTCTGGTTGGTTTTTTCTTTTGAGAATTTGTTGTTGATGATCCTGCACTGTTTCTGGATGCTCCTCCTTCTTTTCGTGAAGCTTCCTCCTTGTCTCCCGAATCATCGTTATCATCACTCAATTCAGACATATTTGATTTTTTACGTTTTTTGCCGTTCCTCGTTTTCTTTGTAGTTCTTCCTTCATCATCTGTATGATCGGAGACTTTTTCGATATCACTGTTCATGTTCCTATCCTGACGATGGCTATCGGACAAAGAATCCTCCTCATCCAAGCTTGGAGATTGTGTTTTCATTTTTTTTTTTTTTT